>NC_043967.1:53513003-53813003 GCF_902148855.1 Sphaeramia orbicularis | reverse complement strand
GGAGGAAGAAGTTAAAGTAAACCTCAAAACATAATAAAGATGCATCTGTATGACCTGGGACTGGGGCTGAAGACCGTATGTCAGATTAAATACCATTATAACGTTTCTTCCTTTTGTTTGTCGTCTCATGGTCAGATTTGGTCTCCACGGCGGCGTCTCCTGGGTCTCATCCATCTGGACTTCATTCACCACAGTCACAGAATACGTTCATGTGTTTAGATGAAGAGAGTCCTTCTGGAAAACGCCAGAGGATGAACTCAGAAACTCTGCAGGTAAGAGTCGACGCATCAACACAAATATTTCTGCAGACGCTGAAGTTCAATGAGTTCAAGGTGTTTAGATGATGGTATTATTTAAAGGTGCCGGAGACTTTCTGCACCAATTTTTCATCAGATCTGTCAAACCTCAGTCATGTCCTCAGTATCACAAATCTGTTAGTCTGTCTGTTATTACTCACCTGAATCTCTTCCCTCATGGTGAACAGTTTCTTAGTGCCATCCACCAAGAAGTTCGCGCAGCTTCCTGGCAGCGGCAGCACAACCATATGGATGAAACAAACACGACGCGGAAACGGCTGAAACGCGGAAACGGCTGGAGGAGTATGCACAGAGGGAAGGGAGCTCCTGCCGTTTCCACGTCGTGTCTGTTCCAGCTGCCCCTGTCAGGTGGCTGTGTGAGCCTCTGTTTCCCACAATGCACGTTGCGACAAAATTCCGAAGATGCCCAAGTTCCCTCGCGGCTCTGTTTGTAAACACATGGTTTGTTTCTGGTGGATGGAACTAAGAAACTGTTCACTGTGTTGGAAGAGATTCAGGTGAGTAATGACAGACAGACGAACAGATTCATGATACTGAGGATATGACTGAGGTTTGACAGATCTGATGAAAAATTGGTCATGAAAGTCTCCCGCACCTTTAATGTCCAGCAGTTATTACAGCTGTTAACTCTTTCACCCATAGTGGAGGTAGGTAGAGTGAACCTCCAAAAGAATATACTTGGTTTTAAAGGTGTAGATGCACCTAAAGGCCCCTAGGGGACACTATTGCACCAGTCATTGGAAGGAGAAAAGTAGGAGACATTTACAAGCAAATAAATGTTTTTTGCATCAACAAATAACTAAGAAGTGCAAAAGGTTTCATCCGTTGTTTTTTTTTAAATTTTTTATTATGATTTATCATTCGTCCACAAAATTAGATGTCTTGCATCAGTGTCTGTATTTCACAAACAATTCATCCTTTTACTGTCACTTTGTTGTTTTTGAAACAGTGTCATCTACAGTAATTTTTTGTTTGTAAATCAGTTGATTTAGTTTTTAGAAAGTAATTAACCATTAGGGACTTATATTTTGCACACTTTCCATTCTTAACCTTTTGATAATTTAGGCTGTGTTCATGCAAATGGCATAAATTGTGATAAGATGCCATCTTTTTCTCTGATCTTGTTATTCCCAAATCAGATCCTGCATTAAGTCTAAAATACACTGTTTACAAACCAGTGTTTCCCTGGTACTGGTCAGCACGAACAATGTGCCTTCAAACTGACTCCACACAGGTCTGTACCAAGGTTGTAATAGGTTTGGATTTTTCATTATTGTTTAGTTTGATTTAGTTTTGAGTTTTTTGTCTCTAATTCACTTAGTTTTAATTAGTTTTTAGAGCAGGTTTGCTAGTTTTTATTAGTTTTAGTTTACTTTTAGTATTAGTTTTAGGGTTTTTTTTCATATCTTTTCTCTTCTTCTCTGTCGTCATATTCAAATAAATCCCAGACAGGACTCTGCTGCTTTCTCCCAACTTTAGTCTCCATGTTTCCAGGTAGAGTGGGGACCAGAAGATGACTGGAAACCACAAGTGACTAGAATTGATGGACCATGGAGTGTCATATGGTGCCACCAACTAAAACTGCTTGAGCAAAATAAATCAATTTCGTATCAATCCGATATTGACAAAGATGAAAACGAAGGGAATTTTATCCATAATTTTTATATGTTTTAGTTATTTTTGTAAGCACATAATACAGTTTCAGTTCGTTATCATTTTTTCTTTTAATTATAGTTTTTATTTATTTCAGTTAATGAAAATGTTTTTACAGTTCTAGTTTTCCTCATTTTGTTAGTTTTTGTTAACGATAATAACCTTGGTCCGTACACATGCAAGGCTTCAAATACATCAAACACGGGGCTTCTTGATTCCCAGACTTAATAAAGTCTGACTTTTTGTTGAGTTGTTTATACAACCTATCCAACCAGTCCTTTCTCATGTGACCAGGTGGAGGGAGTCTTTGCACAAGACGAAGAGCAGGAACCTTTAGACATCGGTGAGGAGTTTGAGTCCGATGATGAGCAACAGGAATTGGACATGGACGACGAAGACGCTGTAGAAGACGAAGACCTTCCTGTGTTTGAATCCTCCTTTGAGAGTTCGGATGAGTTTTCCGACACCGAGGAAGGTGAGACAACAGTGTCGGAAGGATGGACCTCCAGAAGTGGGGACATTCAGTGGGCCCCCACCAATGTCCGTACGCAGCCGTATACTCCTGCGCCCTCTGGGATGGAACCGGGACCCACCCGTTATGCCACGGCCATGATCAGCAGCGTGGTGGACAGCTTCAACCTGTACATCACCGACGATATTCTGAAGCTGATCGTCGACCACACCAACCTGCAGGGGAAGCGGAGCGTCCGCGGCTGGAGGAACATCGATATCATCGACCTGCGGGCGTACATCGGCCTGGTGCTGCTGGGAGGGGTTTACCAGTCGCACAACGAGCCGACGCGCAGCCTGTGGGACGACCACACCGGCCGAGACATCTTCAGGACCACCATGGGTCAGAAGACGTTCAGGCTGATCAACACCTGCCTGCGCTTCGAGGACCGGCAGGCTCGATCGCCGCACATGAGGAGGGACAAGCTGGCCGCGCTCCGAGACTTATGGGAGATGTGGAACGCCCGCCTCCCGGTCCTCTACAACCCAGGACAGGACGTGTGCGTGGACGAGCAGCTGATCCCATTCCAAGGCCGCTGCTTCTTCCGTCGGTTCCACCCGAAAAACCCCGCCAAGAACGGACTGAAGGTGTGGGTGACCTGCGACGTGGACACGTGTTACGCGTGGAGGATGAGTGTGGATACGGGGCAGCAGGCCGGTGCCAGGATGGACCGGAACCGGGGGAAGAGGGTGGTCCTTGACATGACAGAGGGGCTCAGCGGTGTCACCGTCACCTGCGACAGTCTGGTATCGTCCTTTGCTCTGGGGGAGGAGCTTCTGCAGAGGAATGTGGCGCTATTGGGTAACCTCCGCCACAACAAACCGGACCTTCCGCCTCAGCTCCTGCGAGCCCAGGGTAGAGCCGCCCATTCCTCGGTGTTCGCCTTCACCAGGACACATACGGCCGTTTCATACGTACCGAAACGGGGGAAGAACATCCTGCTGATCAGCACCAAACACCGGGAGGCGGCGGTGAGCAGCAGGGAGAAGAGGAAGCCCCTGATTATCTGTGACTACAGCCGGTGTAAAGGAGGCGTCTGCAACCTGGATAAGGTATGTGGTGTCACACAGACCTGCATCTACGTCACCAGTTCAGACTAACACTGTGTTTAACCAGTCTGAGTACCATCGTATTTACATTCAATTGAGAATCCACAATCAGAAAATGAATAAGTTACTTGTTATTTCATTATTCATGTACAAATCAAAAAATGAGTTGTTTTTCATTCTTTTCATTGTACGCACAAATTAAAAATTGGAAACAAGTGTTCAGAGAACGCAAACCTCCGCCAAGCACCCTGAACATGTGCATGTGTGGATGGACGATTTCTGTTTAAACTATGGATGTGCAAAACAAATGTCATAATAATATTTCACAAATTGCATTTTTTATGATTTTTTTGAAAATGGTGCCTAAAAAATAACAAAAGTCGACAGAGCGTAACGGAAGAGAAATGGAGCGGAACAATATTTGGTACAAAGTTGAAGCTTGGTACCAGTCGTGTCTGTCAAATTATATTCAATTCCAATCAATATTTGTTGAGTTCTAATTTTAAATGTGTGGTAAATGGGATTTTAATGTTAAGTGTAAATGTCCACAGAGTCCACATTCCACAGTGGATGTGGACAATTTAGTTCCAGATTCAAGATTTTGTTCTAAGCTACAGGTGGATCCAACTGGAGGCTAATCAGAGTCGTTTTGAATTTTTTATGAATTTTCAAAAATTGCTCAATGATGACAGATGGAAAATTGTAGATTTTGTGACCTTGCTGTGACCTTGAACTTTGGCCTACTGGGACCAAAATGTACTGGGTTGGTCCCAGGGCCTAGACCTATCTGTGGGGAAGATTTGGAAAAGATGGGTGGAAGAGTTTTCCCCTAAAGTTGCTAACAAACAAACAAACAAACAAACAAACAAACAAACACACATAGAAAAGTGATCACAGTACCTCCTGGTGGAGGTAAAAATCAAATGGACCAAATGTGGGGTTTCATGTTGACATTTTTGATATCTAATTTGGTATGACCCGGAAGTTACTCCTCCAGTGAAAGTCCCGCCCACTTCTACAGTTTGATTGATGTGCATCCAGACCACAGGACTGGACCATAGAACAGAACCTGACAACCTCACACATTCAGCTAGATTCACACAGAACAGATGCTGACGTACAGGGACGCTGGAACTATTTTTGGTTCTTTTTGCAGGTGGTCGGGCCCTACAGCTGCAGGAGGAGGACCGGTCGGTGGCCGCTGGCGCTTTTCTTCAAACTGTTGGACGTCAGCGCCCACAACGCCTTCATCCTGTGGACGTCTGTGGATCCGTTATGGCAACAGGGGAAAAGTTATCCTCGAAGGCTGTTTATCGAGGAGCTGGGGAAGAGTCTGGTGGCGCCACAGATAGCGAGGAGGAACCACCCTCCCCAAACGCCAGGTGGCGCCGCCCTGGCGTTGGACGCTCGGATCAGAAAGCTTCCACGGCCGACAGCGCGCGCTAAGCTGCAGAAGAGGAGGAGGTGTTCACTGTGCACCAGCAGGAAACAGGTCTTCACCTTCTGCACCATGTGTGAACGTTCAGTCTGCAGAGAGCATTACCACATCGTCTGCGTCCCCTGCCTGAGCTGAACACACCCACACAGGCTGCTGTCGTCCTCTGTCATATTAACCCTCAGATCACAGGTGGCAAACATGTGGCCCGGGGGCCAAAACCGGCCCGCCAGAGGGTCCAGTCCGGCCCGTGGGATGAATTTGCAAAGTGCAAGTTAGGGCATCAAACTCAAAAAGGATTTCATAATAACCTATAAATAATGACAACACCCATTTTTTCTCTTTGATTTAGTGCAAAAAACATTAAATTATAAAAAAATGTTTACATTAACAAACTGTCTTTTAAAATGTGAAAATCTTGAACAAATATGAACAACCTGAAATGTCTGAAGAAAATTAAGTGTAATTTTAACAATATTCTGCCTGGTACTAAATGTTTTGTGCCTTTGTAGATCTGACCGATAATGCCAGAGGTCTCAAACATGAGGCCCGGGGGCCAAATGTGGCCCACCAAAGGTTCCAGTCCGACCTGTGGGATGAATTTGCAAAGTGCAAAAATTCCACAGATTCATTTTAGTTCAGGTTCCACATACAGACCAAGATGATCTACCATCAAATATCCTACAAAAAATAATGAATTCAAATTTTCTTCTGGGTTTGATGTGAAGAAAAAAAATGACATTATGTCTATAAATAATGACAATTTCAAATTTTTGCCTTTGTTTTAGTGCAAAAAATAACATTAAATTATGAAAATATTTACATTTACAAACTATCCTGTAACAATAAAATGTGAATAATCTGAACAAATATGAACAACCTGAAATGTCTAAAGAAAATTCAGCACAATTTGAACACTTTTCTGCCTGTTCTTCAGTGTTTAGTGTCTTTGTAGATCTGATCCATAATGCACATGGACAAATGATAAGTTGAGGAATAATATTTTTAATATTGCACTTATTTTTCTTAAGAAATTTCAGTTTTTCAGGTTATTCAAATCTTTTTTGTTTGGATAGTTTATATAAGTAAGTATTTTCATAATTTAATTGGATTTTTTTGAGACTAAAACAAAGACAACAATTTGCAGTTGTCATTATTTCTAGGTTATTCTGTTATTTGACTGGTCCGGCCCACTGCAGATCAAATCAGACTGAATGTGGAACCTGAAAGAAAATGAGTTTGAGAGCCCTGTATAATGCACATGTATAAATGATCAATCAAGGCATAATATTGATCAAATTTTACTTATATTTCTTAACAAATTCCATTTTTTTTTCAGGTTATTCACATCCTTTTTGTTTGGATAGTTTGTAAATGTAAATATTGGCATAATTGAATGTTATTTTTTGCACTAAAACAATCTGGAGTTGCCATTATTTATTGGCTATCATGCTATTATTTGACTGGTCCGCTATGGTTTTCCTGCTGTTCAACTGCTGTACGTTATTATCGAATACCAGGGTAAATCTATTTTTGTACAAGTTGTTTCTTTGAGCTGTTTTATATCATTGTTCTTTTCATCGCCTGGTTTTCATCATAACTACTGAAATAAGATACTGTGAATGTGTTGAATTCAACACAACTGGATGTTTTTGCTGTTTTAAAAGTAAAGTTAGACTCTTATCGTCTTTTTTTTTAAGTTTTATGATGATTTGTCGCAAATTTTATTGAAAATGTTTTTTTATTTTTACCATTTGTGTCCTTTTTTTGTGTAGTTTTACAATGTTTTGTGCACATTTATTCTTTATCATGGTTTTACTTGTGTTGCAATATTATCTACCATTTTATTGAAATAAAAAAAACTTGTTCAAATACATTAGGGTGTTTTTCTCTCTTTATATAATTCCCTTTACTTATATATTTTACTCGTGTTACAGTGTTTTATATCAATAATTTTCAAAGTACATTTATTTTTGGACAGTTTTTTTCTTTGAACTGTTTTATATCTGTGTTTTCGTCCCTCATTTTCTGGTTTTACTAATTATTTTTTCCATTAAAAACACCTGTTTATTTTGAAGACGAAGCTTTTAACATCTAATGAATTACAGAAACACCACAACATGGAAAATAAGATCAGATTTAATCGATACACTGATGATTTAAAGACATATTATATGATGATATTTTGCTTGAACAACTCAGTTTCCTGAACTTTCGGTCTGGTCCATTTCTATATTTATCTGCTTTATACATTCATGTCCTGCTGATGCTCCATTTTTACTCCACTTCCTGTTTTATGTACATTTCCTCTTATCAAATGGAAACAGTTTGATGATGAGGCAGAAGCTGGGCTGAATAAAAGGTATAAAAGAGGGTAAAATTATATATTTCACTGTTCGTTATTATTTAGAAAATAAAGAGCAGCGTCTTTGATGGAAATTAATGATTAAAATTAGACATTTGCAGAATCAAAGCACCTCAAGGAGAAAAAAAGACAAGAATATTTGCTTTATTCACTGAAATTTCTAATATTTTTAAATGTAAATGACCTGATAAAACACGATAAGTAAGTGTAAGTAAATATAAAACATTTTAAGTAACGAGATGAGTTGAAAATCTACTCTGTGTTTTTAAAATGTAACTTATATAATCAAAAAAGAACTTTAACAAATGTAAGAATTGGTTAAAAAATGAAATATTGAACTGTGCAAATATAATAAAGTAGTAATAATTACTTGAGAGTAAAATAATGAAACACAAAACAGGTGTAGTTAAAGTATAAACTGTACTTTTACCTGTGGAGTTTTCATCACATGTGATCAGACGTGTCTTCAGAAACCAAACCACACAGAAAATCATCCACCTGAGCATCTTCCACTGGAACCTGAAGCAGATCTGTTGAACCTGAAGCAGATCTGTTGAACCTGAAGCAGATCTGTTGAACCTGAAGCAGATCTGTTGAACCTGAAGCAGATCTGCCTGAACCTCCTGAATCCTCCAGTTTTCCACTCAGTCCACAGCTGCTCTTCCTCTTCCTAAAACTAAACGTCACTCTGGTCAACGCGGACGTGTCCGTTCACAACATCTCCTGTTTCATATTTTTATTGGTATGCATACAAGATAACAAAAAAATATGTGCCAACACCATGGCACCCTGATGTCAACATTAACCAGGTTTGGAAACATCATTACTTTTGAATTTGCATTTTTTTTTGTTGTGACAAATAACATTAAAACCAGACAAACAATATAAAGAAAAATAAACTAAAACATTGTCTGAATAATATACTTAAACTACTGACATAAACATAAGAAAATAAGTAAATAAAAAAAAAGTAAAAAAGGGGAGGAGAGGGGAGGGGAGGGGAGGGGAAAGGGAATTACATTGTCTCAAAAAAAATCCAAAAACACTTGCATCTTGCATCAGTTCTCAGCATCTCCAACGGCTTTAACACTTGTTTTCTCAAACTGACTGCCCTCTAGACGCCTTCATGGTAAAAATACACACACACACACACACACACACACACACACACACACACACACAAAAACCTGGTATAAATTCATTCAAATCATTATACATCCATGTTTTTGCACTTTTTTCCATAAATCATTTAACCATAAAGACCCGGTACTAGTTTTGTGGCAGTTCTCAAGTGAATTTCTCTATTTAACCTCTCTTCAGTGACCGTGTATTATAATATTATTCTCTATATTTTGCATTTTTCTCTGTAAATTATGTATTTTCCTATATTTAATTTCCTATATTTAATTTAAATGGTCATTAAAAACTCAGAGTTAATTCAAAGGTTGTTAGATCAAAACAGAAAACAGAAGAAAAAGTGAGTTTTCCAGGAAAATCTATCCTTAACGGAACATAAACCAAGTGTCTCCATCCACTGTCATTTATGAAAGTACGTGGGTTTTACCAGTGAATCAGTGTCGCAGAAGATGACGAAGACATTGAACTAAGTGAATAAATAATATGTGATAAAACAAGATGTGAAAGGTTGTAAAAAGTCATGTCATAAAAAGACAGAAAATATACACAGATACAACAAAAAGGACGTTCAGATATTAATTTGAGTTTGTAAAAAAAACATTAACACGTTTTCGGTTTATTTGCAGTATTTAATTTAATTTAATTTAATTTAATTTTATTTTATTTTGTTTTATTTTATTTATTTATTTATTTAAGTTATTGCGTTCATACGTAAACATTTATTTGTCCAGCAGGTGGCGGTAGAATGAATGCAACATAATTGAATGCCGACAATGATGCTGACCACCAGAAGAAGAAGAAGAAGAAGAAGAACAACAACAACAACAACAACAACAACAACAACAACTCCACATTCTGTTTCTATATGGAATAATAGATGGCTCTTGTTCAGAAGAAAATCTTTGTTTCATAAGGACTGGGTGGAGGCAGGGATCTGGTCTATTCTGCATTTAATGGATAATAGAGGGGATTTTCTGGGTATGATGTTTTTGTTCACAAATTTAATCTAAAGTGTAGTAAAAACATTTCTTAGTGGTGATCAAAGCGATTCCACAGGCATGGCCAACATGATCAAAGGAATGTTCTTTTATGACAACAGAATACCAGGATCTCATCACTCTTTATAGATGATGTTAATTTTATGGGAGAAAAATGTACAAACACATTCTTGCGTGGTGCCCTCACATGTAATCTTTTTCCCTTACCATTGAAACGGAAAAATGTATGAAAAGATTTTCCTAAAGAAATCATAATCAAGATTAGAACCAGATACCTGACTCTACCCATACCCCCAAAAGCGAAAGAAACTCATTTTAGAATACTAAATGATATTTACCCTTGCAATGATTTTATGAGACAAAGTTTTAATATAGAGAAAAATAATTGTGTTTTTTGTAAATTTGAAATCGAATCGTTAGAACATTTATTTTTTGACTGCCCATACACTAGGACATTTTGGACAACATTTCAACTGGACATCTGAGAAGGACACTCAATCGCCTAAATTGGAATATAAAGACATTCAATTTGGAATTATAATGGAAAACAGAAAAAGAGAAACTATGTATGATACTTTGATTATTATGGCCAAACAATTTATACAGAAATGTAGATTTGTAAAGAACCCCCCCCACACACAAACACACTGTTCTTAATGTACAAAAATGAAATGACAAATTTTAAAAAGACATTAAGACATGTAAAAACCAAACAAGCTTTGATTGTATATGACAATTTAAATTTGTTGATTCCTGATTAGACCTCTGACTTTATTTTGATAATTATTTTATTTATTTTATTCGATTGTATTTTATTTTATGATGTTCTTTATTAATATTGTTCTCTTAAGTTTGAAAATGTTGCTCAGTCTGGAGAAAATAAGAATTTTTATATGAAAATGGTTTAAATGTTTGACCAGATTTTGATTAATAAAGTTGTAAAAAAATAAATTGCCCATAGGTGTGAATGTGTGAGTGATTGTTTGTCTCTATATGTTCAGCCCTGCGATGAACTGGCGACTTGTCCAGGGTGTACCCCGCCTTCGCCCCTATGTAGCTGGGATAGGCTCCATGCGACCCCCGTGACCCTAGTGAGGATAAAGCGGGTTCAGAAAATGAATGAAGTTGTAAAAAAAAAAAAAAAAAAAAAAAAAGTCCGAAGAAGAAGAAGAAGAAGAAGAAGAAGAAGCCGGTCCTCCAGTGGTTTCAATATTAGCTCAGTGAATTAATTTAGCTTAGTTAGCTTAGCTACGAGAAATTATGTACAACACTTTAAATGTTATTGCTAAACAATTTATACACAGATGTAAATTTATGAAAAACCACCCAGTGTTCTTAATTTACATAAATGAAATTACAAACTTCAAAAAAACACTGAAATATGTAAAAACCAAACAAGCCTTGATTGTTTGGGAAAATTTGAAAGTCCTGATACCTGATTAGACCTATGACTTTATTTTGTTATTCATTTTATTTTCATTTTCTTTTTTCTTTTTTTTTAATATATGTAATGTTCTTTACAAATACTGTTCAGCATAAGTTTGATGTTTACGCTCAGTCTGGAAAAAAAAGTCTTTTTCTATGGAATTCTTTAGAATGTCTGACCAGATTTTGATTAATAAAGTTGGGGGGAAAAAAGCTTAGTTACCTTAGCTTAGCTCGCTAGCCGCTAACACACTATTCACTGATTTTTATTTTTATTTATTTATTTTTTTAAGCCATTGTGTTCATGAGTAAACATTTATTTGTCCAGCAGGCGGCGGTAGAATAAATACAACACAATCGGATGCCGACTACCAGAAACTCCGTAGAAGAAGAAGAAAAAGAAGCAGAAGAAGAAGAAGCCGGTCCTCCAGTGGTTTTAATATTAGCTCACGGAGTTAATTTAGCTTAGTTAGCTTAGCTTGCTAGCTGCTAACACTCAATTCAGTGAATGATGGAGAAAAACTGTGTTTCTGACGGACTTTGTGAAAATAAAAACCCAAAAATGTCCCGAAAAGTCCAGATGTTGAGGTCGTTGGTGGAGCAGAGACTAAGTGCAGCAGCTGAGGAGATATTTGGACTGGTGGAAAGAACCATGGTAGAGTACGAAGAGGAACTTTGTCAAACTAAAGAGGAAAACCAGAGACAAAAACAAATACTGGACTCTGTTCTGAATCCGCAGGTCGTGGCTCATCCTCCAGGTTTGGTCCATGTTTACATCTTATCTGTCTTTTTTTGGTGTAAATCATGTTAGATTAATATCCGTCATGCACTTTATTGTTATTTATGCACCTCCATTCTACTGGAAATGTACATTTTACTTTGCACATAACAGTTTATTGATGCACCTTACTGTTTAATTATACAGACTGTTTTTTACCCAGTTCTGTTTTTATTTACTTCTTACTTATTATGTATAGTGTGTTTGCTTTTGTATTCTATTTGTGTTCTATGTCTTTTAATCTGTTCTTGTATTTTACTCTGTTATTTTGGTTTTTATTTATTTTTCTGTTCAGCACTTTGGTCCACTGTGGTTGTTTTAAAGTGCTTTACAAATAAAGTTGGATTGGATTTGTTTTATCCTTGTATTCATTGGTATCTATCTATCTATCTATCTATCTATCTATCTATCTATCTATCTATCTGAAGGCATATTCACTGACTTTTCTAATTCATTAAACTTAAGTGTATAATGTCAGTGTTTACCATGTGTGTATTATTGTGTGTTGTGTATTATTTGCAGATGTCCAGCATCTGCCGGTGTTTAAAGAAGACATTCCCTTTGATCAGGAGGAGGACTGGACCAGTCCTAGTGTAGACCCAGACCCAGAACCCTCCCTCATGAAAGAGGAACAGGAGGAGATGAAGATCAATGACACAGAGCAGCTCATTCCACTGTCAGGTAGTTTAGGACGTCAACCTGGACTGATCACATGGTTTATTTTGGATTTCTTCTCACTGATATCTGAGGTTTGGATGTCAGCTGATTCCATGTCCAGATCTGATACCAGTGTGCAAATAAGAAGCTGAAAAAGTCACTTTTCTTCAGTTTGCTCCTCAACTTTAATCTGAGCTGTTGTAAACATCAACATGGTTAGTGAATTAAATACAGGAAAATACATGATTTTCACAAAAAAATGCAAAGTACAGAGGATAATATTATAATAAATGGTGATAAATCACTTAAGAAAAATTACATGTAGAGATAAAATCATTTGTGAACTGCTGTAAAAGTAGTACTGGGTCTTTATTGGTTAAATGTTATACCGTTTCTTCCTTTTGTTTGTCGTCCATGGGCAGAATTCGCCTCCACGGCAGCGTTTCCTGAGTCCCATCCATCTGGACTGGATTCACCACAGTCACAGAATGCATTCATGTTTTTAGATCCAGAAAGTCCTTGTGGAAAACACCAGAAGATGAACACAGAAGGTCTACAGGTAAGAGTCGACACATCAACACAAATCCTTCTGCAGACGCTGAAGTTCAGCTGTGGAATTCAGTGGATCTGATCCTGAACTGTTGTTCTGTTTGAAGTTGGTGGAATCTGTTCTCACCACTAAACCCGGTGGTGAACGAATCATAAATGAACACGACGAAACCCAGACGTTGTTGGACGTTTCCAGAACGAAAATGGTGAAAACACTGACAGCCGACATGGCTGAAAAGAACAGGTGCGTTTTTAACTATATTCCATTATTAGGTTTTGTGTCCCATTGTAGCTTTAGTTTTAGTTAAATCCAAAAAATGTGACTGAGAAATCTTTTCTGCAGAACGTCTCCATCCAGAGAAGTCAAAGACATGTGCACCAAAGGAATCACGACCTTACCCCCCAGCCTCAGAGACCCGTTGTCCAAGAACGGATACGTGTCACCCAGTACACACGAGGTACGCACAGGCCATACGACCGCAGGTGCCAATGTTAACACCGATATGTGGGGACCGTGGGAGTAAATGTGGTGTTCCTGTTTTTAACTTCATTTCCCATCATGCAGCGTGGTACTGCACCTCCGTGAATGTAAGGCAGTTGTATTCCAAAATGACTAATATCTCCGAAAATATTGGTCCTGTCAACTTGGCGAAATTATTAATGTAGAGATGGGACTATTCCTCAACTGTAGGAACTAAATTGGGCAGTTAAAAACGTCTACATTTGTCAGAATTGTGCCCACACACACACACACACACACACACACACACACACACACACACACACACACACACACACACACACACACACACACACACACACACACACACAGATGCTCTGAGACCTTCCAGTATTATAATCTAGATGCACGTATGTTTTTGTGGAAACCTACCCAAGTTGTCTTAAGATGAAGTTAGTCAGTAATGTAATATGTTACTCTGAGGACCAACATTACTTTTGGGTTTCATTGTATAGAATGCGATTTTGACTTCAGCTAAAAACATATGTTACTTGTAAAATTTTAGAGATTATCAGTCATCATGATTACTGTACTACAGCTGTGATTTGGGGCCTACTAGTAGTTCTACTAGACTACTACTATTACTACTACTACTATTATTACTACAACTACTGATGATGGTGATGAGAATAATTAAGAATAACTTAAGAATTAATTTAAGAATAATTCCATATCATCTTAAGTTTTGGTTAATCTGAATCACATATCTGTTGTTTGATTATTATTGTCTATCAGGTTATCTGTGAGGAAGTTGACTTTGTATGTATTATAAATCACCCTGCCCTAACAGACCTATACAAGCAATTTATGAGACACTGAATGTGTCAGTGAATTTGCAAACTCCATATCTGCAGTAAATTTGGGCTTTTTTTTTTTTTTTTTTTTTATAATTATTATTGTGAATCTGATCTTTTCAGGCAGTGGCTCAGACAGGACAGCCTGTCAAAGCACGAGCACAGAAGCGCTTAAAGTCTTTTAAGGACAAAAGTATGGACTGGGCCAAGTCCATGAGACGCAACCGAAATGTCAGCCATTTTCTGGATAACATCGAAGTGACTGTAAGTAAGTGCTTTGTTGAGGACCCCTGTAGTATATGTCTTCAATCTGGAGTGTATCAAACTCATTTGATTTCATGTTTTTTAGTCAGTTTGAAAAATCTGTTTGTTTCTGCTTTAAACATTAACTCTCTGTAGTGACTAATGTGAAACTTGTCAGGTATTTACAACTATCAGCCAGTTTGGTGCTAGTCTGGGTAAACCCAGGCTGATACGTGAACACATTCCACTCTGCACATCAGCGTGGACCAAACATGGTTTTGGGTCAGTGTACCTGTTGGTAATTGGATTTTCTTTTCAGAAACAAAAGAAAAACTAGTGGTTAATTGATTTCCACATTAAAATAGAAGAATTAAAATTGAATTTCAGGGCGTTTTTCTTTTTCAGTGTCAAAACAGATAAACCAAATATTAAAAAATGATTTATTTTCATTTTCTCTAATAACAAAAAAGAAACTTATTACTGGACAGAAATGGAAAAATGGACTAAAAAACACATTTTTTTTCATTTTCTGAGGCCAAATGTTGTCATTTTCAAGGAAAGAGCGCCTAGGTCACACAGATTCTTACCAGCGACAGCTTTGTCTGACTCTTCCAGTTCGTCTGAAATCTGGACATCGTAGACATGCTCCCTCCACGAATCTCTATGAACTCCAGATTTTGTACAAACTGGAGGATTCGTACAAACCCATTGTTTGTAAGAATCTTTGTGACCAAGGCATTAGCGCTCTGTCCTTGAAAATGACATGAAAATGAAAAGAAAATCCAATTCCCACACATCTGTACTTCATGTCATTGACCTGTGTTCTGTATCCAATCAAAAACAGGCTTTTCTTCCTGACCACTGATCTGTATCGATGTCTCAGGTATATCCAATATTATACATTTAGGCCTGGTTGAACTATTTGTCCGTTTCTGATTGGATGAGACACATCCTACAGAGTGATTACACTCAGCCTGTGGGTTTGTTCCTGTGGCTGAACCACACCACGTGTCTGTACACGAGGACAGGACATGTTCTATTTTAAAAGGGTCTCAGTCGTACTGTGACAGTGGCACCAGGTTGCAGAGCAGGTTTGTCCTTCTGTTTTGGTGTTTGGTGTGTTATTGAGGTTCTCCCATTTGTGTGGTTAGTTTTCTGAACTGAACCGGCACCGGCACCAGGACTGGGCCACCTGTGACTGGGCCACCTGTGACTGGGCCACCTGTGACTGGGCCACCTGTGACTGGGCCACCTGTGACTGAGCCTTTGACCCAGATCTGACCAACCCCACTGTCACTCATGCCATATGGTTTAATGATGAGTGTTTTCATCCTGCTCACGCTGATACTTCATTCATGACTTAACAATTAGTGATTCTTTAACTGTTTCAGATTGAGAAAATGAAGGCCCTCGGACTCCGACCGTTCCTTCTTTATTCAATCTACGATGACAAATCTGACACATATGAGTCGAGGGTCATCTGCCCGTACGACTGCGACCAAGCTACCAAGAAAATGATTGAGAAAATCGAACAGTTGTACCAGTTGCTCTTGCAAGGTATGGTTTTATCAGTGTGTTTTCTAACATTTGTTTTTCCTCACACTGTCTGTGACTGAACCACCACATATTAGAATCACACTGAGGTCTTACATGAACAAACACAACATCACACACAAACACTCACCCAACACTTGGGTCTTATTACCCATGCCAAATTCATAATTCTAATTACATGTCTCAAACACTGATCAGTTTCTTCTTCTCCTGCGGAGGTTAATACATTGACATGGATACATGCTTATTGAGATGCAGCTGTTTTTTGTAGTTACAGTTGACTGTATGTGTCACTATAATAGTATGGACTCCTCAGGATGAGCAAAGCAGACGCAAAGAGAAGAGGAAGGGGAAGAGAAGGAGAATGGAGCTGTTAGGAGAGGAGAGAAGCCCTACGTCAGGAAACCAGGGGCCTACGTCAGGAGAGGAGGGGGCTGCAGTGCCGGACAGAGGAGAATGTGAGCCTCCAGTGTCAGTGGTAGGAGTCACTGGTTAGGAGTGACTGTTTCCATGTTCTTTTCATCTGTGCTGAGTCCAGAAGTTTTTGTGCTGTTTTGGGAAATTCAGTCTCTGCATTTATCCCATCTGTGAATTAGTGACACACCCAGTGAGTGACAGCACACATTATCCCAGAGGGGTTTGGTACCTTGCTCAAGGGCACCTCAGCCGTGGATGTGGGCATGGGGGAGGGATGTTCAATCACTTTCCCTGCCCACATTTTTCCTAGTGGTCGGGAATCCAACACCCTTCGATTTCAAGGCCAAAGCCCTAAAGCACAGGTGTCAAACATGTGGCCCGGGTCCAAAACCAGCCCACCAAAGGGTTCAGTCCGGCCCCTGGGATGAATTTGTGAAATGAAAAAATTACACTGACAATATTAACAATCAAGGACATTAGAATCACTTTAGGTCATGGGTATTCAAATCCAGTCCTCGAGGGCTGGTATCCTGCATGTTTTAGATGTTTCCCTCTTCCAGCACACCTGACGGTTGTTATCAGGCTTCTGCAGAGCTTGATGGTAGGCTTATCATTTGAATCAGGTGTGTTGGAAGAGGGATACATCTAAAACATGCAGGATAGTGGCCCTCGAGGACCGGAGTTTGAGACCCCTGCTTTAGGTCAATCCAATCTAAAGTGGGTCAGACCAGTAAAATACTATCATAATAACCTATAAATAATGAAAACCGCAAACTTTTCTCTTTGTTGTAGTGTAAAAAAAAAACCTAATTTTTACTCAAAAATATTTACATTTACAGACTAGCCTTTTACAAAAAATTTGAATAACCAGAAAATTCTGATGAAAAATAAGTGCAATTTGAACAATGTTATGCCTTAGTTTATCATTTATACATGTGCATCACATCTTGCAGATCACAGTGGATCTACAAATACACAAAACATTTAGTAAGAGGCAGAATATCAGTACAATTCCACATACTTCATATTTGTTTATTATGTTCAAGTATGGTTCGTACATGTAAACATTTTCATTACGGAATTTGACTTTTTTTCAGTCTAAAACATAGAAAAAAACTTTGGAGCTGACATTATTTCTAAGTTCTTATCCTATTATTTATATTATTTCACTGGTCCGGCCCACTTTATATCATATTAGGCTGAATGTGGCCCCTGAACTAAAATGAGTTTGACATCCCTGCCCTAAACAGTCTGTCACGGCTGCCCCATTAATGATTATTATACAACAGTTTGGTCCAGTTGAAGTTTTTGTCCATTTCTGATTGGACAAGGCTCATTCCACACATCACTAGAAGTGGGGTTGTCCCACAATAAACCATTTTTCTTTTTTTTTTTTCATTTTATTTATTTATTTAGACAGGGACAATGCACAATATACATTAACCTTAAAAAGAACAGATGTAGTGTGTCAGGTTCTAGCACTAGTGCTAATTTCCACCTGTAGTCCCTGGGCAGGCAGATGTTATCATTGAAAAAACAGACATTATTAAAAACGAAAACATTAAAAAAGCTACAGGTGACTCTTTAGGTAAGGCAGGTCTATTTGTGTAGCACATAACAAGTACATGTACAGGACAATTCAAAATGCTTTATGTAAAACATAAAAGCATCACAGAAGAGGCATAGAAATACATTTAAGATGAGAGAAAGTTAAAATATAAAAACACTAAAATTAAAATAGACATTAAAATCATCAGTGATAAAATGTGATTTTAGAGTTCATTTAAAAGACATTATTTAAGCATTTAAGAGAACGCTGCAGTAAACAATAATGTTTTCAGGCCTGATTGAAATTTCCTAGTTTTACAGCTAGTTGTTATCACTCTGCTTTTTATGGACTTAACCAATGTGAAGGTTCCATTCATTAAAAGTGACAGAGTAGCGGTTTTCAAAATGTTGCAGAACATTTTCTCCAGAGAAAGCGTCTTAATGGACTAATGTGAATAAATATGCAGCTTAGCATCAACGTTCTAATAGTTTTGGATTTTTCATTATAGTTTAGTTTTATTTAGTTTTGACTTTTTTTTCTCTGTAATTCACTTCGTTTTAATTCATTTTTAGAGCAGGTTTGCTAGTTTTTATTAGTTTTCATTTTTTCCTAAATGCTTAGTTTTAGTTTTGTCAAATCTTTCATCTTCCTCGTCATCGTATTCACATAAATCCCAGACAGGACTCTGCTGCTTTCTCCCAGCTTTACTTTCCATATTTCCAGGTAGAGTGGGGACCAGAAGGGACGGACTGTGAAGTGCCGTATGGTGCCTCCAGCTAAAATAGTTTGAGCGAAATAATAATCGATTTCAGATCAATCAGACATTGACGAAAACAAAGGGAATTTTTTATCCATAATTTTTATACGTTTAATTAGTTTTGTAAGCACACAATACAGTTTCATTTATCATTTTTTTCTTTTATTATAGGTTTTATTTCAGTTAACGAAAATGTGTTCTCAATTCTAGTTTTTGTCTTTTTGTTAATTTTCTTTAACAATTATAACCTTGCTTGGCATGTGACATACAGACAAGCAGGCAGGCGTGAGTTCAAGCAGATGGAGCTGCTCTTCCTGAACTTTCAAACTGTGTATTAATTGTTGCATTGCCTGGCAACGGGGAGAGTTTGGAACGTTTTTTGGGGTGGAGGATGAACGGACATAAATGAAAACCGGCACATTTTAACTAAGGTTCAGCACTACTGATTGACCTAGAGGGGGAAAAATGTTAATGCGGTAAAATACTGGCATTTTGTTGCTACTATTCTATATTTTACAGCAATTTTCCTTTAAAAATTTTTTAAAAAGAATCAAACTCCTGCCTCTTATTGCTGATCCCTATGGGACCTTATTTTGGGGAAAAAAAAAGGATTAGTCAAACATTTGAAAGCACAATTCGATGTCTCAACACTTCGTTAATTTGCAGTAGAATTGTTCTATAAAAACAACATAACACTAGTGGGGGTGGGGCTGTCAGTGGATATCCCCACAGTGTGGTTCAGCCTCTGTTTGTTATATTATTTGAATGATTCATGTCATATTGTCTTTTGTCACGCTTACTCACAGACCCAGCAATTAAAAAACCTGGTTAACCCCAAAGCCAAAAGAAGAACGTCTGGTGGAGAGACGCAAGACGGAGAAGAGGAGGGGTACGTGACCGTGGAGGACAGTACAGAACCTGTGGATGTGGAGGACGGACGAGAGGAGGGGTCTGCAGGTCCAGGGGTATGAACGGCTGAGGAGCGTCTGTTTTTGATCACTTTATGGATGCTTTTTGGCTGTTGTATTTAAGTTATTCCAGTGGTTCCAAATTTTTTTTACTCCTGAGTAGAGATGTAACGATTACCGGTATAACGATAAACGACGGTAAAAGTGCCAACGGTTAGTATTACCATTTAAATTCTAATTATCATGAGAACCGTGTTTGATTACCGCACTTTTCCAGAGAAAATGCCTATGTAAAGGTCTGCTTTTATGTCAAATATTTGAGTATAGTTTTAATGTATTACAATTTTAATTTTATATACCTAATATTTGGAACCAATATTCACTTTTAAAGTCTTTGAAAAGGTTCGTTAAGCATCTGTGTGTTATTTATGCAATAAAGTATCAACATTTTTATGTTGATACAGTAGGTTAAAGAGAAAAAAATAATAGACAGATGATATAAATGTTGTGCTGAAAAAACAGATCCCAAACATGGGTATAGTAAACATTTGTTTCTATAGTATATAAAGGCCAAATCAAAAGGACTGAAAAACAGACAAAATAGACTCAGACCACTAAGGGTTAATATTTGAATGTTTCTGCAACAGAAGGTACATTGTGCCAATTATTATGATTATTAGGGACCGAGCCAAAAGGTAAGGCCCTCTCATTTTTTTTGTTGTTGTTGTTTTTTTTTGGGTTTTTTTGGTTTTTTTCAAAATACGTGGTTAAATTATTTTAGTGTGTGTATAAATACTTTTTGAACATTTTGAGCACAATTTCAATACTGCGATAATAATGATAACTGTGATAATTTTGGTCACAACAACCGTCATATGAAATTTTCATATGGTTCCATCCCAACTCCTGACCCCATTTTAACATCACAAATTTCTAGCAACCCCAGACATTCAAAACAGAGACATTTTTTGCTAAAATTAATTTGATTTTGATCCTGTAATAGTTTTCTATACTATGTTTCAAATCCAGGTTAATTTTATTGGACATTTAGTCTATATAATGTCTATTATTGTGGACAGAGGCAGTAAATCCAGGTGTAGATTACTGCACAAAGAGAGAATTGGATTTTCCTTGGTCAGGATCTGTCCAGTCAGTCCCGCTGTGATTTACAAGGAGGACAATTAATACTGAACAAACAAGAACTGAAACTATGAATTATGAAAGAGCTGCAGCATCTGAAACTGACCACAATGAACATTTGACAGATAAACAGAACCACAGTGCTGCAGTTTCACAACCACAGTTTGTCTATTATGGATTAGGATTGGCTCTGTCAACTCACCATAGATTTTTATTAGTCTTTTTTTTTTTTCATTTACCCCTCTATAGGAATTCTCACACATTCCCTTTGTCATTACTTACTTGCAGGTCAAGGAAATGAAAATCTTCTTTAAGAAGAGAAGACAGTGGTCCAGAGGTAAG
The DNA here is from genome assembly GCF_902148855.1 of Sphaeramia orbicularis. Lineage (NCBI taxonomy): Eukaryota > Metazoa > Chordata > Actinopteri > Kurtiformes > Apogonidae > Sphaeramia > Sphaeramia orbicularis. The sequence goes on along the minus strand of NC_043967.1, from coordinate 53,791,905 downwards.
TTTATTTACCACTGCCACTGCTCCTACCCGTAACCCTGGGGGGCGGGGGGCAGCGGCATGGATTTGGATTTGGATCACTTCAGTGTTGTCTCAAAAAATATATATAAATTCCAAGATATAATTGCAATTGGGTTCTTCTCTGAAACTGGGTTTATTTTAGTTTCTGTCACTTTTCCATCTGTTTAGATCCCAATAATAAAAGGTAAATATAGACATATTTCCCCCAGGATGGACCTAATGATGACCTCAGAGAAATGCAAAAACAATGATACTCCTTTGCTCTGATCCATCCCATAATTAATGAATTTGTAATCAAATACTGGGTCCAAAAATAGGACCCAAATATGGACATTAAATCTCCCTAGGTGTCAGTACATTAGATGTGAAAACATTAGGGCTGTGTATCGGCAAGAATCTGGCAATACGATACAAATCACAATACTAGGATCATAATACGATATATCACAATATATCATGATACTGTTAAAAAGGCAATTTTTTGTTTGTTTCTTGTTTTGAAATGATTAATTTCTTCAAGAATTGAATTACACCAGAAATCTGCCCAAATACTAAACACATTTTTATTTGATCCCAACAGGATCTAATGTTCTATCACCAAATGTTCAAACGGTGTTCAAACTGAAATTCTGTTTTACAGACATTCCAGTTTCAGATCCTGTTCAGATGTTCAGATTCTATTAGTTCAGAACTAACATCAGAACAGGATTTGAGTTCAATTCCAACAAAGGAACGAACATTATTAAATAAAAGAGTGTTAAATAAGAATAAATGAAATATAAACCAAAAAGAAAAACAAAATTAACCTCCACAATATCTGCATTTGAATAAATACCTAAAAATATCAATACAGTACTTTTTAATATCAATACAGTATTGTGAAATGAAATATCGCAATGTATTGCAGAACCGATGTTTTCTACCACCCCTAGAAAACGTGTGTAAATGCTCTTCTATAGACTCTACATACAGACACTGTGTTCAATGTGTGGATCCTAGTGGTTTTCTAATCCACACATGTGGGTTTGGCATCAATCTCAGTCTCATTCCAGGTTTAGGGTGGAACCCATTGTGTCCACTGGTGTTACATACAGAACCTGAACATTTAAACACAAATAAATTGCCAATGATTTTGCAACAGCGGTCATATTTGTCAAACACTCTGCCTTGAATAATTAGTTCAATTCCCAAAATGTACCTGTGAGAGAATAAAGACATATTAATAACAATAGTAGAACGTCATTTTTGTGTCCTTTTGACCATGTTACGTGCAGATTTTTGTGTTAAAAATAAAATAAGAATAATATAAAAATGTGTTTTACCTGAAAAATAGTTTGTCTTTTCTCAGTAAATATTTATTTTTCAAATAGACCCAAAGTGCTTCCAAACCTGCTTCATAAAATTCGTCTACATCTGGTTTGAATTTTTAGCCCCTCTGTCCTGTTTTTAGGACCAGTTTCATAGAAGAACCCATTTACATACGCACTTTAAAAGTATATATTTTTACATACTAGCTATAATTAGAAATAACAGTGAACAACATGATTTCCCTGAACCGTCTCAGACTGTTTTGGAGAATCTACAAAAACACAAGCCAGTATAGAGTCACTGTTTTCTTTTTTTTTGTGATTATCTTTTTATTATTGTCAGGCAGCATTATCTTATCAGCATTTTACATCATGTTTATAACTTCTATAAGTGTGAAGAAAAACAAATAAAACCATACTCAAACAGCGGAGCAATGACAGAAAGAGCAAAAATACACACAGTAACCTAAAATGGAGGAAAAGGGAAATAATAAGTATTTGTCCCATTTAGTCACTGTTGTCATTGTCTTTTTTTGTGTCATAACAAATGATGATAAGGGTCTTTTTTGTTGTTTTTCCAGAGTGCAGTTTGCATCCGTATGCTGAGTCTTTTCAAGCTTGCAAATTAGGGAAAAGACAAAAAAAAAAGGTTGGTATGAAACACAGGTAGGCTGGCTGACTTCTTTGCCTTGACTCGGAGTCATTTAACTGCATCGAACTGAACCCTGAAGTAATTCAGTGTGATTTGATGGTAGGGAGTGGATCTGGTCCTGGTGTACTGGAAAACCTGTGAAGAATGGTAAGTGTTTAACGACTGTGTCCTCTGTACGATAACCTGTGTTTAGGAAATTGAAAGCAACGTTAAAGAAGTTCAAGTCTAACTGTTGAATCAATCAATATTTATTTATAGAGTCCTTTACAACACTTAAAGCAGAGGTGTCAGACTCATTTTAGTTCAGGGTTCCACATACAGCCTAATATAAAATAAAGTGGGCCAGACTAGTAAAATACTATAAATAATAGGATAAGAAATTATAAATAATGTCAACTCCAAAGTTTTGTCTGTGTTTTTGAGTGAAAAAAGTAAAATTCTGTAATGAAAATGTTTACATCTACAAACATAACATGAGCAAATATGAACAACCTGAAAATTCTGATGAAAATAGGTGCAATTTTAACAATATTCTGCCTCAGTTTATCATTTATAGATGTGAGTTACAACTTACAGATCACAGTGGATCTACAAATACACCAAACATTTAGGAACAGGCAGAATACTGATAAAACTCCACACACTTCTCTTAGACATTTCAGGTTGTTCATATTTGTTCAGGTAATTCCCATTTTTTTTATAAAAGGCTAGTCTGTAAATGTCAACATTTTTATGTAATTTCACTTTTTTTTTTGCAATAAAATAAAGAAAACAAGTGTTCAGAGAACGCAAACCTCCGCCAAGCACCCTGAACGGTGTACATGTGTGGATCGACTGTTTCTGTTGAAATTCAACAGTTTCCAGGTTGTTCCATACAGCAGAAACAGTTGAAGCTTGGTCCCAGTCATGTGTCTGTCCAATTAGATTCAATTCACATCAATATTAGTTGAGTTCTAGTTTTAAATGTGTGGGAAATGGGATTTTCAATGTTCAATGTAAATGTCCACAGAGTCCACATTCCACAGTGGATGTGGACAATTTAGTTCCAGATACAAGAGATTGTTCTAAGCTACAGGTGGATCCAACTGGAGGCTAATCGGAGTCATCTTGAATTTTTTATGAATTTTGGAAAATTGCTCAATGATGAGAGATAGGAAAATTTGGGATTTTGTGACCTTGCTGTGACCTTGAACTTTGGCCTACTGGGACCAAAATTGACTGGGTTGGTCCCAGGGCCTAGGCCAGGGGTCAGCAACTCTGATCCTAGAGAGCCACTGTCCTGCATGTTTTAGATGTTTCCCTTGTTCCAACACACCTGAGTCAAATGATCAGCCTGTCATCCAGCTCTGCAGAAGCCTGATACTGACCGTCAGGTGTGTTGGAAGAAGGAAACATCTGAAACATGCAGGATAGTGGCTCTCTAGGATCAGGGTTACTGACCCCTGGCCTAGGCCTATCTGTGGGTACAATTTGGTAAAGATGGTTGTAATAGTTTTCCTGTAAAGTTGCTAACAAACAAACACACAAACAAACAAACAAACAAACAAAGCAAAGTGATCACAGTACCTCCTGGTGCAGGTAAAAATAGTGATTTTCATTATTTATAGTTTATTATGATACAGTCTACTCTCGTTATACCGCCAACTTCCGTTCACGGCCAAATTGGCGGTATAGCGAAAATGGCGTTACAACGGGTTGCGTCCATAATGTGCATGTCTTTACTATATGATGTCTATGCTGCCTCCGTTAACCCGTTCTAATTGCGTTTCTAAATAAATCTGGATTCTGTTATGTTGTAAGGGATCATTTAAAGTGGGGAAACATTTGAAGCATTATTATACCGTGTCGGGAAATGACACCCCATCATCTTGAGGCTTTGGCTTAATCCCACGTCCTCTTCCCGACATCCTGACCTACTGAGCGTTCTGCGATAAATGAACGGTGGCCGTTCCGTAGACCTACTCGTAGCTTGTCGCGATCAGCGTCTGGCGCGTTTGTTTCAGTGCATTGTTAAAATTTATGTGTACTCGATGGCAATCACGCTGGCGGTATAACGGTCGGGAAATCAATGGTATAAGTGTTGTTTGTGCATGGAACTGGGCTGGCGGATGGCGATAGGCGGACATGGCGGTAGCTAATGGAATAATGCATTGGGGATTTTTGTGCAATGGTTTTGGTCGGCGGTGAGCGAAAATGGCGGTATAACGGTGGGCGGTTTAACGAGAGTAGACTGTAGTATTTTACTGGTCTGATCCACTTTAGACTGAATCGACCAAAATGATTTTGACAGCCTTGAGTGTTCATATCTTCAGTGTAATTTTTGCATTTCACAAATTCATCCCAGGGGCCAAATTGGACCCTTTGGTGGGCCGGATTTTATGTTTGACACCTGTGACTTAAAGTGACCAAAGTGCTTTCCAGTAAAATCAAAGCACATAACAATCAATAATATTTGAAACAATTATTTGAAGTATAGTTGTTTCTAATATTTCTAGGATAAATCCATGTAACTGAGTTTTTTCCTCTTTCAGTGGAGAAGAATGGAGACCGTCCTGGGAGCCTGCCCACCACATGGAGTACAGACCGTAATACAAGAGGTTTATTTATTTATTACATACACAGAGGTACTGGGTAAAGTTAAATGTAGTGAAATTCCATCTGTTGTCAGGTTGTACTGTACATGGGGGGAGGGGGGGGGGGGGGTAAAGTGTAATTGTGTTGTTGTGACTGTGGGGGGGGGGGGGGTCATGTGCACAAACCCCAGTGTTGTGTGTCGTTTGCACAGATAAAGTCAATAAAAGTGCAGTTGGACCTGAATATCGTGTCCTGGTGACTGCCTGCCACTCAACACTCGACCTCACATAAGGATAGAAGGGCCTTTTGAACAGACCCTGAAGTTAACGTTTACAGGACACTGAAAGAGTAACGGGTGTTTTAGAACTGATCTAACATGATTGATGCTATTACTGTTTTTAACACAATGATAACTGTACCACTTAAAAAAATCAACATTCCATTCCATCTTTCCAGCAACCCTTTTACACACTGTGTATCTGTAAAAGTATGGGATGGCCTTCATTTTGGGCATGAAGGAGTAGGGCTGTAAGAAAATATCAGTTCTGCAATATATCGCAATATTTCATTTCACATTTTACTGTATTGATATTAAAAAGTACTGTATCGATATTTTTAAGTATTTATTCAAATGTAAATATTGTGGAGGTTCAGTTTTTGGTTTGTTTTTCTTTTTTGTTTATATTTTATTATTATTTAACATTGTTTTATTAAATAATGTTCGGTCCTTTGTTGGTATCGCACAAAAATCCTGTTCTGATGTTGGTTCTGAACGAATAGAATCTGAACATTTGAACAGGATCTTAAACTGTAATGTCTGTAAAACAGAATTTCAGTTTGAACACAGAAACATTTTGTGATATAACATTAGATCCTGTTGGGATCAAATAAAAATGTGTTTAGTATTTGGGCAGATTACTAATAGGGCTGAATGATATGGACAAAATTTCATTTCTCGATATTCATGCCGGATATCGCGATATCGATACGATATGACTACGGGTTCAGTGAAAACCAAGCATTTTTTCAGAAAAATACAAACATCTTAATATGAAACAACGGAAAGTGCAGTTTTATTTACAAGAACTCACTGCCAGTCATCAACATTAACATAAAGTACGAATAAATGAAACTTGTTGTGACTTCCAGAGTTGTACATGCAGGGTGAGCACAGGGGGAAATCTATATCGTTTATATCGTTGCTTTTTCGATATTAATATCTTGAATGTTCATATCTAGATACTGATATGATAACGATATATCTTTCTGGTGTAATTCAATTCTTCCAGGAAATAATCATTTTTTTAAAAAATTGCCTTTTTAACAGTATCTTCATATATCGTGATATCATATCATGATCCTAGTATTGTGATTTGTATCGTATCCCCAGATTCTTGCTGATACACAGCCCTATAAAGGAGTTGAGTGAACAAAGACAGGACCCGTTCATATTATGCAGTGCATGACCTCTTCACTCAGTTCTCTGAACCCACACATGAATCAGGTGTTACGTTTTTATCTCCTTGTCGAACACAGCTGATAGGTTCGTCACGAATCACAATGTCTTTGTATAATCGACGAAACAGGCAAGATCGACCTACAAAAGGGGAGGGGACTTACCTAGGCCAGAATGTATGTGTTGGGGTGGGGGGTTTAGCAAAAAGACAAAAGGACTTTTTATTTATTTATTTAGAACATACAAAGAAACAAAATAAAACAAAACAAAGCAAATCAAGACAAAAACAAAATAACATTCAAATGAACACAATCTTCAAGCACATACAAGTCTGAATTTTGCATGGTTGAAAAGGAGGAGGAAGTAAGGTTCTAATCGTTTTGGATTTTTCATTAGAGTTTAGTTTTATTTAGTGTTAACTTTTTTTTTCTCTAATTCAGTTTTAATTCATTTTTAGAGCAGGTTTGCTAGATTTTAGCTTACCGGCCAACAGGCTGTAAACTATTGTCGTCTGTCGTCCGTTACAAAACTTCCAATCGTCTTCTTCTCCGAAACTACAATTCTGATTGACTTCAAACTTGGTCTACAGCTTCTTTATGATGATGTCAACACAAGGGATTGAAATTATTTCCATCTGGATCTGATTCTGGATTTGGTGCAACTTTGAAAAATGTTCCCATTATAACAGATAGGAAGTGAATTGATCCAATAAATCAGTATCAATGATATCAAGTGTGAATTTGAATTTTTTACAGATCTGATTGGAATATGAGCAAAACATGGACTATTTCTGTAATAGAATAAATACACAGAACTGGGGGAGAATAAATGGATCTGGATACATTTACCTAAGCTTTTAATTTGGCCGCTAAGATACAGGGCCATTGGTCCTATTTTTATTAGTTTTCATTATTTTCTAAATGCTTAGTTTTGGTTTTGTTGTCTCTTTTCTCTTCTTCTCTGTCGTCGTATTCAAATAAATCCCAGACAGGACTCTGCTGCTTTCTCCCAACTTTAGTCTGCATGTTTCCAGGTAGAGTGGGGACCAGAAGACGACTGGAAACCACAAGTGACGGACCAAAAAGTGTCATATGGTGACAGCAGAGAAAATTGCAAGAGCAAAATAAAACGATTTCGTATCAGTCCAACATTGACGAAAACGAAGGGAATTTTAGCCATAATGTTTATAAGTTTTAGTTTTGTAAACACATACACAGTTTCAGTTATCATTTTTTTCTTTTAATTATAGTTTTTATTTATGATTTTTTAAAAAAATATATTATATTTTATTTATATAATATTTTTTATATATTATTATTTTATTCAAGAATTATGAATTTATTTATTAATGAAAATGTTTTTACAATTCTAGTTTTCATTTGTTCGTTTTCATTAACGGTAACCTTGGTAGGAAGAAGTATAAACTTTTCAACCTGTGATCTCTCAAACTCCTACTAAAATGAGCCGCTGACCTCAAAGAGTGAGTTTTTCTGCCGGAGTAGGAAAGGATGTTAGATCCATGGCACATAAACCCACAGAAATTTAGAGGAAACTACATTTATGTGCAGTTTTTGGGATGGAGACAAATTGATTCATTGTAGAAAAGATCACTTGTGTGGACCCAGGCTTGGATGTGGTATTACTGCTTCTTCTTCTTTGAGTTTTCTAAAAGGCAGATAAAAAGAAAATCTAAGCATTTGCAAGGAATTGTGTACATTGAAATACCCATTCATCACACAAACACATTTTTTCAAAGATGTTGAACTGTACACCACTTACAGACAGAGAACTTGTTGTACAGGAATCCCACTAAAGCACCACAGACGGCCCCTGCTGCCACGGCAGTAAGTGGGTTTGACACCAGTAATGCACATTCTTTGGCGACAACAGCTGGTTTTGATGCCGATCCTGCATGTATGGCGGCAACAACTGGGGCCTCCTTAGTACGGGCAAACACGATAGGAGGATCCATGGAACTTATTCTAACAAAACAGTGACACCAGCACACGACAGTCAGTAAATCTCCAGATGTGACTGTGAATGCAAACACTATATTTAACTGAACATAAACAGTTGTACTTTCAGTGGACCTTCTGTGTCCTCATGTATCCCAGGACAAGTTGTGAAAGTCTCCAACAGGAGCACAACACCAGCCCACCAGAGGGACCCCCTAAACCCACTGACCAGTGACAGTAGTGGTTCTGGTCCGCACCAGTAAGCGCTCCCTTTGGTTTATACTGGTGTCACTGGGTTTACAAACGTGGACCCAGTTTGGATCTGATTTAAGGGCATTTGTGCAGCCAGGGGTGGGAGGGGGCGGGGCTGCGTCTGCTTTATTCCAACAGTTACTCTGAGCCATGCTGACATCTATCGGTGGTACCACACACTAACTTTTGTAAAACCAGTGACAGTCATTTGGGTGAAATGAAGCTGGAATACAGGAGAATGAGCCCCCCCCCCCACCCTGTCTCACCTTCCCCTCCCACCCAGGGCCCTAATAAACCTGTGACCCAGATTAATGAAACTTTGGTAAAGTGAATGACACCCTCCTCCCCTCTGCTCTGAGCATTAAAACAGAACGACACACATTTGAGGTGAAATGACGCAGGAATAAAGCAAAACGACAATGACACCCCCTGTCCCCACCCACCCCTCAAAAACCCCCTGTTACCCATATAATATAACCCAGATTCCCATAGGTCTACTTTTTTGGCTGGCATGCTGCCACCTATAGGTGGTAACTCAAAGTACCTCTTGTAAACAGAAGAAGCCCACCCCCACCCCCACCCACACACACACACACACACACACTTACCTTATGCGCAATGGCGATTCATTCTGGGCAGAGTCCTCCACCCTTAAGTATCTGGGATTGGCTCCAGCGACCCCCGTGACCCTTGTGAGGATAAAGCAGGTTCATAAAATGAACATTTCCTTTTGTTGTCCAGCTGTGACGCTGACATTTGTCTAAACTCTTTCTATTTAGGTTTGATCCAATATTTTTTTCCTCTAACCAATTACTGGGTTGTAAAAATAGAGGGTTTAAGGTTTACACTGAATACATTTGAGGATGAAAATGTCAGAGGAATTTTCACTTTGGAGAACTTTAGAATTCTTCCAAAAAATAGACATTAATTGTTTGTCCATCCCAGAGGTCGCATTAACCAAAAATATTCCGTCATTGACAGATTTTTTTTTTTAAATGATGGAAAATTCTGAAGGCTGTCCATCATTTTGACAGATTAAAATACTGAGGGTAATCTACCAAAGAAAGTTTTCACACAACACTGTGAACAGAACCTGCTCAGGATCACTAGTCTGTCTGTGAACAAGGCATCAAACAGTCCATAACAGCATCCACCTGTATAGAACCAACAGCACCTGTATAGAACCAACAGCACCTGTATAGAACCAACAGCACCTGTATAGAACCAACAGCACCAGTATAGAACCAACAGCACCTGTATAGAACCAACAGCACCAGTATAGAACCAACAGCACCAGTATAGAACCAACAGAACCACTGTTCACAACTGCACTGAATACAACAGCAGTACTGCAGTCACATGACTCACCGTTAGTCCACCTGTAGTACCCCTCCTGTCCAGTTGATGTCAGTGTTCATATTAATCAGTCAGTGTCCAGTCTTGTGTCGTTGTTTTGCTGACTTTAGCCTAAATTAGATGCTACTTTGCTAGTGCAAACTGTGCAGACAGCCCAGTCTCCTTAGTTCTTTTAAAGCCCAGTAAATGTGATGGCACTGATAAATGCAGTGAAAAAAGAGGGACTGATGGTGAAGGATGACGGACAAGCAAGGAATACTCCAGTTCTGATGGCATTTGGTGTGTTCTATGTACACATTTTCTACCTTTCATGTGTTATTTGATGACATGTCATTTTGTGTCCAGATCTGTGCTTCACAGAACCCAAACCCTAACCTTCAGCGCATGGGATTTGTCACTGTGTGAACATACACAAGGAAAGTTTAGAATGTCTACAGATAACACACCAATTACAAGTGGCGTATGTAATTATGCTAGTCATGATATCATGTTGGTTTATCAGCCAGCAGAAACTGCATCATTGAGATGTTTTTGAACATTAAATACTACTAAATATATCTCATTATCATTTAAAAAATAAGAATTTGAAATGACATATAATAATGTTATGATGGAATTTTTACGACCCTGTCAGTCAAAATGACGGACAATAAAAACGTCTAGTGCAACCTCTGGTCCATCCGTGATGCAGTAGTTTTGGATATTTGTCATTTAAAATATTTGAAAATGTTGCCCTTTGTTTCAGATGGCATTTAGACCTTTACAATTATGTGGAATATTTGTCTGAAACTGGTCTGGTTTAAAAGTTGTCCTGTGTTGACAAATCAAGTAAAGTTGTAAATGATCAGTAGGAAAAGGTGACAATGCCGCCTACAAAGAAAACAAACTACAATCCGCAAATGGAAGACGACACTGAAGAAATTCGTAAGTCACTAAGCTTCCTGACGGAGGAGATGACCAGAGTCAACGAGCAGCTGTCATTTTCAATGGCACTTTTTAACGAAGTTAAGCAACTTAAAGGCATCATAAAAGAAAAGGACAAAACGATCTATGAGCTTGAAAAATGGATTGATAATTTGGAGCAATATACGCGAATGGAAGATGTCATCATAACCGGCCTGAACATTCAACCTGGCTCTTACGCCAAAGCAGTAGCAGACGGCACAAATGTGAGTGAAGATGTCGGTGCAGAAGAGCTGCAGACGCTTGAAAAGCAAGTTTTGCAATTCCTGGTGGAGAAGAAGATACATCTGGATGTTAAAAACATCTCGGTGTGTCATACTGTTCCACGGAAGGATAAAACCAAGCCGGCTGTTATTCTGAACTTTGTGTATCGTAAACACAAAGTCGAGCTACTTCGACAAGGAGTTAAGCTGAAGGGATGTGCGGTAGACCTGAATGAGCATCTGACCAAGAAGAACTCGGAGATTGCTCGAGAAGCACGTATCCTGAAGAAAAACAACAGAATTAAAGCAACGTGGACAAGGAACTGCAAGGTGTTCATTCAGCTACATGGTGCAACCCCGGAGCAAGCCAAAGTAATGACGGTAAGGGAGGAAAAAGACCTGGATCCAATCAGACAACGTTGCTAATTCAGGTGACTGTAGCCCTTTGCCCTCCTCATAGTATGGTAGATATATTTAAGTATACCTTGTTGTGGATGGATCAAACGAGTGGATTAATAACCACTGTGATGGAACGATTATGAAAGACTAAACCCATTACCTGCACATGAAAAAACATAATTAAAGCCCACGGATGGATAAATGGTGTATGTTGTGTGGAAGTTGGAATTATTGATCATGGGAGACTGCTACACTTTGAGAATGGTTACATGACCCACTTTACATTTGATGGTTAAAACTACGGCTGTGTGGATCTGATTTGTGGACGAACATATGGCCCTCTTTATGTTTGACAAAAAGACAAATACTGTAGCATGCAATGTGTAGGACATTGTGGAGTTTGAATAAGACTTTGGCATGGAGAAGAGGATTTACTTATTAAGAGGCCATGATTTTCTTTTCTTTTTCTTTCTTATTCCTTTTTCCTATCTGTCATTATTATTTTTTTATTTCATTTTTCATTGTTCTATGTTTTGGGTCATTATAAAACACAAAAGTGTGAGTGCGGATGGTGAATTTGTGTGCTTGTGTGGTAAAATTGAGTGTGTAAGTGGGAGTGGTGATTTTGTGTGCTACATAATCAGTGTGTAAGTGTCTGTGGTGAAGTTGTGTGCTGTATAATTGATAGTGCAAAATCAATCGCAAGACTAATAATTAAACCTAATGGTTGAGGATGAGTTTATGTTAGCATTTATGAATTCTGATGATAATGAATTAGAATGTCCTCAAAACTATATAAATACTCTCAATACAAGTGAACTACTGAAATATGAACATCCCAATCCAGACTTAAACACGTATGACTCCCTAGAGAACAAAAACAATAAGTTTGGTGAAAATATAGATCCTGATAATTATTACTCCCACAGTACAGTTAGTAATTGTAAATACTATACAGATGAGCAATTTAAATGTGTCCAAATGGAAGGAACCTTTTCACTGATACACTTCAATAGTAGAAGTCTGTACAAAATATTTATTATGTATATAAATGACGTTTGTCAGGTTCTAAAAAGCCTCAAAAGTATTTTATTTGCGGATGATACCAGCCTCTATTGCTCCGGCAAAGATTTAAGTCAAATTGTAGATACAGTTGAAAAGGAGCTTGCTATACTAAAAGATTGGTTTAATGTCAATAAAGTATCATTAAATCTTAGTAAAACCAAATATATTATTTTTGGCAAAAGGAAAAATAACAAACTAGTTAAAATTAGAATTAAGGACACTGAAAATTAAAGAGTGTCTGCAACAAAATTTTTAAGCATTATAATTGACGACCAGTTAAACTGGAAAAAGCATGTAAACTTACTTAGATCAAAAACAGCCAAAAGTATCGCTATAATGTATAAAACCAAAAACCTTCTAAATCAGAAATCTCTCCATATGTTGTACAATTCTCTTGTTCTTCCATATCTGAACTATTGTGCAGCGATATGGGGTAACAACTATAAATCAAATATTAATTCTATATTCTTACTTCAAAAAAAGGCAATTCAACTTGTCAATCAAGCACAGTACCTGGCTCCAACTAATCCACTATTTATCAAATTAAATGCTTTAAAATGACACGATCTGGTTGACCTCAATACTCTTATTATAATGTATAAAGCCCATGAACATATGCTCCCCTACAGTCTGCAGGAGATGTTTGAGCCCAGGCAAAGGAATTAGAATTTAAGGGGAACTGAAATCTACAAGAAAATTAAGTCTAGAACAAACAGAAAAATCCAGTGTATTTGTGTTAGAGGGGTACGTCTGTGGAATAATCTGGAGTAAAACTTAAAAATGTCTTCTTCAATCTGTGCATTTAAAAGGACGTATAAATCCACCATAATAACAAAATATAGAACATTACAGTGCGCATAAAATAAGATATTATAGTTGATTGGTTATCATGATAAGAAGATACTATCATATTTATTGATCATTGTATTTGGAGTTATATTTAAAGTGGATATAAATATTATAGTTTACATTAAAAACGGTTGATTATTGCAAATCTGATTGTGTGAGAGGTGACTAAAAAAAAGTGTATATGAATGGTTTGTATGGATGTTTTGTGTTATTGTAAAAATATATATATATATATATATATACAGAGGAAAATGTGTGTTAACAAAGCAAAGGAAGCGCATCTAGTTTAATTATAAGTTTGTAAAAAAGGGAGAGGGAGTCAATAAGTTCTACTTCTTCCCACTCCTTTTCGAGCGCATAAAAAATTGTATTTATTTATTTGTTTTGACCATGTTGTATGTTCTATGTGCTCGAAATAAACTACTACTACTAAAAGTTATGAATCAAAGAGTCGTGACTTTTCAGTTTGACAGTTTCAGTTCTTTTCAGACAATCATTTTTCAGTCCTACATTGAATCTGACTGTAATGTTTTCAAAATGTCTACTGTGTATATTGTACAGCCCGTGCGTCTTTACTTTCACTTTGTAAATGAACTGCGTCAGTACTTTGTGTGTCTGTAAATCTAAAGAATGGTTGTAGGTTTTTCAAATTCTATCACTTTGTCAGTGCAGTGAAAACAATGTCAGCTACAGTTTAAGACAAATGAAGCTCATACTTACGAAGGCATCTTAGATAGTACTTTTCAGGAGTATTTCTAGAACAGCTGTGTCACTCCGCTTCACCGCATGTATGATGGCTTCTTGACCAGCCTTTGGTCGTATGGTATGGAATCACAGGAGTGCCAAAATTAAAAGGAAATAAATGTGGAAATAAAAAGAGAATCAATAAAAGAAATTTGGAAATAAAAAGAGAATCAATAAAAGAAATGTGGAAATAACAGGAGAATCAATAAAAGAAATTTGGAAATAAAAAGAGAATCAATAAAAGAAATGTGGAAATAAAAAGAGAATCAATAAAAGAAATTTGGAAATAAAAAGAGAATCAATAAAAGCAATGTGGAAATAAAAAGAGAATCGATTAAAAAAATTGGAAATAAAAGGAGAATCAATAAAAGAAATTTGGAAATAAAAAGAGAATCAATAAAAGAAATTTGGAAATAAAAAGAGAATCAACAAAAGAAATTTGGAAATAAAAAGAGAATCAATAAAAGAAATTTGGAAATAAAAAGAGAATCAACAAAATAAATTTGGAAATAAAAAGAGAATCAATAAAAGCAATGTGGAAATAAAAAGAGAATCGATTAAAAAAATTGGAAATAAAAGGAGAATCAATAAAAGAAATTTGGAAATAAAAAGAGAATCAATAAAAGAAATTTGGAAATAAAAAGAGAATCAATACAAGAATCAATAATAAAAAATATACAAATGCAGTCATATCATTGCTTTTGCTTATTCCATTTTGACATTGTCTTTTCCATTTGCTTATTGTCATTGCTTTTACCTGATGGCTCAAGCTGTCAATCAAATGGCTGTGGGCGGGTCTTCCTGTCCAGGATAACTAGTCGATACCTGATCAGACAATTCCGGCTTGACAGTGACTATGCAGTAGCTCTGTTTATGTGTTAGCTCTCAGCGCGGGAGACCAGAAGTAGCGTCACGGACAGGACGTAGACACACAAACACATGTGTCAACTAGAACCATGTCTGCATTCGTCAGTGCAGATATTTCTCCAAAAATTTCCATTACATCTTCCACTAACCTTAAAATATAGTCCGTTGGAAACTTTTCCTCCACATACCGAGCAATTGCTAATAATTCTCGTTGAACGCCTCTTCTCAATTCGTCCACTTCAACCATATTTAACTTTCCCTCTTTTTACTTCAGATAAATGTGTATGTGCGTCTACGTCTTGTCCGTGACGCTACTTCTGGTCTCCCACGCTGAGAGCTAACACATAAACAGAGCTACCAGTATTTTTTGCCCCAGCAGGGACACAAGTCTGAAACATAAACCAGTTTGTCACACACCTCTGAACCAGATCCACATTTCAAACAGGCCTGGGCCTACTCGTGGTCCTTCGTCGCCCTGCACCAGCATGGAGTGAAGTGTGCACTGGCCTCACTCCTCTGCTGGAACCGCAGACACACACCTGTTCCTTCCTAATCCCTGCTCCTCCTCCTCTTTGCTTAGCACCACCTGGAACAGAAACTTTTCACATCTTCAGCTATCACATTAGAATATGATAAATGTATATGCTGATTTAATGTGAAAGTCATCTGCTGATTGGACAGATTATAGAAGAACCCAGAAGGAAAATAAATAAATCAGTGTAACTGGAATGACAGAAGTATATGTGTTCTATACTGTACTGTGGAATCCTCAGCAGAAGATGCATTCAGGGGTCTGTTGGGGATGGTCAGGACCCACCTGAGGGCCGGAGAGGGAGGGCAGGGTCTCAACGTCTCCAGCCTGGAGGGTCAGGACATGGAGGTGGGGGGTGGGGCAGGAACCTGTGGGTTGGCTGTAAAGTAAGAAAGTCAAGTAAGCACTGAGGGAGAAAGGATCTTCAATTTTCAGTTCAAGGTGGATTAAGTTAGTGTGTATTCAAATTTAAGTCCTGATAAACGACAATGATAATAATAATAACAATAATAATAATAATAATAATAATAATAATAATAATAATAATAATAATACAGAGGATAATATTATAATAAATAGTGTTAAATCACTTTTGTTTGTTCTTTTTGTTTGTCGTCCATGGGCAGAATTCGTCTCCACAGCAGCGTTTCCATCTGGACTGGATTCACCACAGTCACAGAACGCATTCAAGTTTTTAGATCCACAAAGTCCTTGTGGAAAACACCAGAGGATGAACACAGAAGGTCTACAGGGAAGAGTGGATCTGTTACTGGTGTTATCTGTTACTGGTATTATCTGTTACTGGTACTATCTGTTACTGGTATTATCTGTTACTGGTATTATCTGTTACTGGTATTATCTGTTACTGGTACTATCTGTTACTGGTACTATCTGTTACTGGTATTATCTGTTACTGCTATTATCTGTTACTGGTATTATCTGTTACTGGTACTATCTGTTACTGGTACTATCTGTTACTGGTACTATCTGTTACTGGTATTATCTGTTACTGGTACTATCTGTTACTGGTACTATCTGTTACTGGTATTATCTGTTACTGGTATTATCTGTTACTGGTATTATCTGTTACTGGTACTATCTGTTACTGGTATTATCTGTTACTGGTACTATCTGTTACTGGTATTATCTGTTACTGGTATTATCTGTTACTGGTATTATCTGTTACTGCTATTATTTGGGCGGATGTGGTGTATGATATTCTGTTCATGCTTTCTCTTCTTATATCCATCATTTAATAGATCTTATATATATATTTTTTAATTTTATTGTAATTTTGTTGTTTGTTTGTTTGTTGTGTTGTTTTCTCTCTCTCTTGTGCCCAGTTTACTCTGTTGTGGTTGTAGTTATTCTTTCCATTATAATTGTCTCCATGGTTGTTACTGTTTGTATTGTCGATACTTTCTTGTGAGGGTCTTCGCCACCTTCTTCTTTCTTGCTCTCTCACCTTCACACACACACACACACACACACACACACACACCTATGTCAGGTCCGGCATCAAAATGCGGTTCAACAAAACTCATAATAAACACAGTAGAATATCCAGGGAAGCTTCATATACTTTATGAAGTTTCCTTTGGCAAAGCAAATTTGTGCAGAACCAAAAGGAGCCAGACTACCATTCTGCTGTTAGGATGATGGACAAGAAAAGTTTAAAAAAAAAAAAAAAAAAAGGAAGACAGGTGATGGGCGGAGCATCAGACCAAGCCACACAATAATAACAGAAACATCATTTAGAGGCTGACGCTGAGCTTTTCAAATGCAGATATTCTGTCTGGACTACTACTGTCAGTGAGATCAGGATTTAAATGAACAGGATTCCTTCATGTCTGCTGACAGTCAGGACCATTCCATAATTACTTAGAACATAATTCCTACATACTGCACCTTTAAGAAAATGTTGTTTTTATCTCAAATCCTC
This sequence comes from Sphaeramia orbicularis, assembly GCF_902148855.1. Classification (NCBI taxonomy): domain Eukaryota; kingdom Metazoa; phylum Chordata; class Actinopteri; order Kurtiformes; family Apogonidae; genus Sphaeramia; species Sphaeramia orbicularis. Next base: position 53,774,771 of record NC_043967.1, on the reverse strand, counting down.
ACAAACAGGACATCTTACAGCTGTAGACGTGATGTGTCCAAATACTTTTGTCCATATTGTGTACATTGTGTCACAGCTCCGACCATCGGTTACTTTCATCACAGAATCATTGGCCTGAAGGAAAGATTTGAGATTGTTTCTGCCAAACTGAAAGCTGTAACTACAAAAGTAAGTCACCTGGAGCAGAGAGTCGCTTTGGTGGAGCCACAGGTTCAGCAAACACTGAAACACATGGATGACAGTGAGACTTGGATGAGGAGAAGGAACCTGAGATCAACAGGAATTCCAGAAAAACCCACCAGGAGGACGTCCGTCCAAAGTCATCAACATCTGCCAGGAGGAGGTCCTGACAATGAAGGAGAAGCTTTCTAACAGCGATGACTGAGCGCACCGCCAGGGGAGGAGAAGGTCTACCACAGAGGGATCCAGACCTCAGACCATCCTCCTGCAGCTGGTCTCCTGTGTCTGCAGAGAGGCCGTTTGGGGAGTGGTGAAGACATGTGCAGGAGGTAACAACCAGGGTTTTTCTTCTACTGGTCACATGGTCCTATGGTGTCTTCATTTCCATACAGTGGTGTTGTGTCTATCCATACACCAACACCAGGACGGTGTTGGGACATGTTTCCACTCAGGGACCCGTTCTCCAAAAATACTGTTTCAGGACACCGACAACGCCGAACGATATGAACCTTTTCCAGACTGACATAATTTTGTTGTCATCAGGGTTATACTGTAATAGTATTGGATTTTTCATTATAGTTTAGTTTTATTTAGTTTAGACTTCTTTTTATCTAATTCACTTAGTTTTAATTCATTTTTAAAACAGGTTTGATATTTTTTATTAGTTTTTTTTTTTTTTTAAATGCTTAGTTTTAGTTTAGTTTTAGTATTAATTTTAGTTCAGTGGTCTCTTTTCTCTTCTTCTCTGTGGTCGTATTCAAATCAATCCCAGACAGGACTCTGCTGCTTTAGTCTCCATGTTTCCAGGTAGAGTGGGAACCAGAAGACGACTGGAAACCACAAGTGAACACAAGTGACGGAGCAAAAAGTGTCGTATGGAGACAGCAGATAAAATTGCTAGAGCGAAATAAATCGATTTCATATCAATCTGACATTGAGAAAGATGAAAACAAAGGGAATTTTATCCATAATTTTTATCCGTTTTAGTTAGTTTTGTAAACACACAATACAGTTTCAGTTAGTTATCATTTTTTCTTTTAATGATAGTTTTTATTTATTTCAGTTAATGAAAATGTTTTTTTTCAATTCTAGTTTTCATCATTTCGTTAATTTTCGTTAACGATAATAACCTTGGTTGTCATGTGTATGGCGTGTCAGGTTTAACCCTTTAAGGACTTGTATACAGCTGCTGAGTTCATCAAGTAGGCGCGGAACCTTTTTTTCACACCAGTGTTAATTTTAACTAAATTCTGATTTCTTTTTATTCAAAGATTCCAAGATTAGTTTTTTTTAGTCATTTGAATTGTTTTAGTTGATGATATATCATCATAAAACACTTTAGTCAAGCAAAATCTTAACATTTATGCAACTAAATGTAAAATAATTCCTAAAAGTAAAGTTAGATCCATGGCACATAAACCCACAGAAATTTAGAGGAAACTAGACTTATGTGCAGAAGTTATATTTCATACTTCTAATTCACATTTATGTTTAGACTTTATTCTCACAATGTTAAAATAGAAATCTAATCACAACAAATCACACAAACACCTAAACAGGATTGTACTCCAAGACGTTAGATTGGATGATGATTAGATTTATTAGTTCATTTTATTTTTTCCAATGCCTTTTTTCATATGACAGGAAGGAAACACAGTATATCATACAGTTTTTAGGATGGAGAGAAACTGATTCATTGTAGAGAAGATCACTTGTATGGACCCAGGCTTTTCTTTTTTTTTTTTTTTTTAGGGTCATTAGCTGGATGTAGTATTACTACTCCTTCTTCATTGGGTTTTCTAAAAGGCAATACAAAAAGAAAATATAAACATTTGCAAGGAATTGTGTGCACTGAAATACTCATCAAACACATTTTTTCAAAGATGTTGACTTGGACACCAATTACAGTCAGAGAACTTGTAAATTAGGTAAAGTATGAGTAAAGTACCAAGTAAAGCACCTTCTGCTGCAGTGACAACAGCTGGGGCCGGTCCTCCACCTTCTGCTGCATGACAACAGCTGGGGCCGGTCCTCCACCTTCTGCTGCCATGACAACAGCTGGGGCCGGTCCTCCACCTTTTGCTCCCATGACAACAGCTGGGGCCGGTCCTCCACCTTCTGCTGCAGTGACAACAGCTGGGGCCGGTCCTCCACCTTCTGCTGCAGTGACAACAGCTGGGGCCGGTCCTCCACCTTCTGCTGCAGTGACAACAGCTGGGGCCGGTCCTCCACCTTCTGCTGCAGTGACAACAGCTGGGGCCGGTCCTCCACCTTCTGCTCCCATGACAACAGCTGGGGCCGGTCCTCCACCTTCTGCTGCAGTGACAACAGCTGGGGCCGGTCCTCCACCTTCTGCTCCCATGACAACAGCTGGGGCCGGTCCTCCACCTTTTGCTCCCATGACAACAGCTGGGGCCGGTCCTCCACCTTCTGCTGCAGTGACAACAGCTGGGGCCGGTCCTCCACCTTTTGCTCCCATGACAACAGCTGGGGCCGGTCCTCCACCTTTTGCTCCCATGACAACAGCTGGGGCCATGCTAGTACTGGGAAACCAGGTCAAAAAATCTATGGAACTCGATCTAACAAAACAGTGACACCAGCACACAACAGTCAGTAAATCTCCAGATGTGACTGTGAATGCAAACACTATATTTAACTGAACATAAACAGTTGTACTTTCAGTGGACCTTCTGTGTCCTCATGTATCCCAGGACAAGTTGTGAAAGACTCCAACAGGAGCACAACACCAGCCCACCAGAGGGACCCCCTAAACCCAATGACCAGTGACAGTAGTGGTTCTGGTCTGGTCCAGTAAGCGCTCCCTTTGGTTTATACTGGTGTCACTGGGTTTACAAACATGGACCCAGTTTGGATCTGATTTAAGGGCATTTGTGCAGCCAGGGGTGGGAGGGGGCGGGGCTGCGTCTGCTTTATTCCAACAGTTACTCTGAGCCATGCTGACATCTATCGGTGGTACCACACACTAACTTTTGTAAAACCAGTGACAGTCATTTGAGTGAAATGAAGCTGGAATAGAGGAGAATGAGGCCCCCCCCCCCCCCCCCCCCCTGTCTCACCTTCCCCTCCCACCCAGGGCCCTAATAAACCTGTGACCCAGATTAATGAAACTTTGGTAAAGTGAATGACACCCTCCTCCCCTCTGCTCTGAGCATTAAAACAGAACGACACACATTTGAGGTGAAATGACGCAGGAATAAAGCAAAACGACAATGACACCCCCTGTCCCCACCCACCCCTCAAAAACCCCCTGTTACCCATATAATATAACCCAGATTCCCATAGGTCTACTTTTTTGGCTGGCATGCTGCCACCTATAGGTGGTAACTCAAAGTACCTCTTGTAAACAGAAGAAGCCCCCCCCCCCCCCACACACACACACACACACACACACATACACACACACACTTACCTTATGGGCAATGGTGATTCATTCTGGGCAGAGTCCTCCACCCTTAAGTATCTGGGATTGGCTCCAGCGACCCCCGTGACCCTTGTGAGGATGAAGCAGGTTCATAAAATGAATATTTCCTTTGTTGTCCAGCTGTGACACTGACATTTGTCTAAACTCTTTCTATTTAGGTTTGATCCAATATTTTTTTCCTCTAACCAATTACTGGGTTGTAAAAATAGAGTGAAAATAGAAGCGAATGACACCCTCCTTCCCTCTGCTCTGAGCATTAAAACAGAACGACAGACATTTGAGGTGAAATGACGCAGGAATAAGGCAAAACGACAATGACACCCCCTATCCCCACCCACCCCCCAAAGAACCCCTGTAACCTGTATAATATAACCCAGATTCCCGAAGGTCTATTTTTTTTGGCTGGCATGCTGCCACCTATAGGTGGTAACTCAAAGTACCTCTTGTAAACGGAAGGAGCCCCACCACACACACACACACACACACACACACACACACACACACACACACACACACACACACACACACACTTACCGTTTGCAACATAGTAGTTCACCCTGGCCAAACACCTGGGGCCACCGGAAAGTGTGTAAGAACACCTTGAACCTTGAGAGGATAAAGCAGGTTCAGAAAATGAATAGATGAATGACATTTCCATTTGTTGTCCAGCTGTGACGCTGACATTTCTCTAAACTCTTTCTATTTAGGTTTGACCAAATATTTTTTTCCTCTAACCAATTATTCGGTTGTAAAATAGAGGGTTTAAAGTTTACACTGAATACATTTGAGGATGAAAATGTCAGAAGAACTTCACTTTTAGAACTTTAGAATTCTTCCAAAAAATAGATGTTAATTGTTTGTCCATCTGTGACGCAGTAGTTTTGGATATTTGTCATTTAAAATATTTGAAAATGTTGCCCTTTGAGTCTGTTTCAGATGGCATTTAGACCTGTACAGTTATGTGGAATATTTGTCTGAAACTGGTCTGGTTTAAAAGTTCTGAATCAGAGTAGTGACTTTTCAGCTTGATCTGTTCAGACAATCATTTTTCAGTGTTCCATTTAGGGATGTAACGATATGAAAATTTCATATCAGGGTTATTGTGACCAAAATTATCACGGTTATCATAATTATCATGGTATTGTTGAAATGTGCTCAAAATGATCAAAAAGTACTGATACACACACTGAAATAATTTAACCATGCTGTATTTTGAAAAAAACTAATAAAGTAGCAAGCACAATGTACATTCAAGTAATAACATGTAAATAACAAACATACAAATGTGCATTAAAGATGGAACCTTATGGACACAAGAGATCTGTGCACCAGGGTGGAACTGAGAGGGTCTGATCAATACCAATGCCATCATCAGTTCTGCTGATCAGTCCAATTCCTGATCAATTCTCCTATTGATTCCTGAGGTGTTTTTGAGTGTGAAAAAAAGGAGTTGGACAGAAAAGAGTGGAGTTTGTTTGAATATTTTCCAGATCAAATCATTCCCAGTGTCACACATACACACTATTGTACACACACATACACACTATTGTACACACATACACACTATTGTACACACATACACACTATTGTACACACATACACACTATTGTACACACACATATACACTACTTGTACACACATACACACTATTGTACACACACATATACACTACTGTACACACATACACACTATTGTACACACATACACACTATTGTACACACATATACACTATTGTACACACACATATACACTATTGTACACACATACACACTATTGTACACACACATATACACTACTGTACACACATACACACTATTGTACACACATACACACTATTGTACACACACATATACACTATTGTACACACACATATACACTACTGTACACACATACACACTATTGTACACACATACACACTATTGTACACACATATACACTATTGTACACACACATATACACTATTGTACACACATACACACTATTGTACACACACATATACACTACTGTACACACATACACACTATTGTACACACATACACACTATTGTACACACACATATACACTATTGTACACACACATATACACTACTGTACACACATACACACTATTGTACACACATACACACTATTGTACACACATATACACTATTGTACACACACATATACACTATTGTACACACATACACACTATTGTACACACACATATACACTACTGTACACACATACACACTATTGTACACACATACACACTATTGTACACACACATATACACTATTGTACACACACATATACACTGCTGTACACACATATACACTACTGTACACACATACACACTATTGTACACACATACACACTATTGTACACACATATACACTATTGTACACACACATATACACTATTGTACACACATACACACTATTGTACACACACATATACACTACTGTACACACATACACACTATTGTACACACATACACACTATTGTACACACACATATACACTACTGTACACACACATATACACTACTGTACACACATATACAGTATTGTACACACATATACACTATTGTACACACACATATACACTACTGTACACACATATACACTACTGTACACACATACACACTATTGTACACCCCCCCCCCCCCCCCCCCCCCCCCCCCGGTCCCTGCTTTGCACTTGCTAGCGTGCAGGAGCCCCTATCCCTGAATCTCTGCAGCTCTGTGGGTGCAGGTGCCTTCACCATGTTTTCAGACAAACATTACAAACTGTGCACACACACACACACACACACACACACACACACGCACACACACATACGTGGAGTGCCGCTGCTTCTGCAGGAATTTAGTTTTGCAGCTGCGGTAATCGAACACGGTTATCATAATAATTCGAATTTAAACGGTAATTCCAACCGTTGGAAATGTTACCGTGGTTTATCACTATACTGGTAACCGTTACATCCCTAGCTACATTGAATCTGACAGTGGTGTTTTCTAAATGTCTACTCTGAGTACATTTTACAGCCTGTACTTCTTTACTTTCACTTGGTAAATGAACTGCGTCAGTACTTTGTGTGTCTGTAAATCTAATGAATGGTTGTAGGTTTTTCAAATTCTATCACTTTGTCAGTGCAGTGAAAACAATGTCAGCTACAGTTTTAGACAAATGAGGCTCATACTTACACAATAAACTTATGTAACATGTTTCAGGAGTATTTCTGGAACAGCTCTGTGTCAGTCCACCGCTTGTATGATGGTTTATTGACAAGCCTTTGTTTACAGCAATACAGGAAATAGCAGTGCAATGGAGCCTGCTGGGAGACATGAGGAAAAAAAAACAACACATTTGTGTGGCCAGACTTAATTAAAGCTCTGCCGTATGAGTCATTTTTACACTTTTCTTTTATCATCTTCTAATGCTCCTTATAAGTGTGTGTCAAACTAAAATGTAAAAGAAATCCACCAGGTTTTGAAACTCAAAAATGTTTAATTCTCATATATTCCTGACAGAAGTCTGACCAATTGAACCTTTGTTTCATTTTGTTTGGTGATATGAATGGGGGGGGGGGTGGCAGAATAAACTTAGGCTCCTATTCCTTTACAGACTGTAGTTTTTAACCATTGTATCTGCATAAATGTCTAATGTTTGAAATGTCTGAATAAACAATTGAACTGAACTGATCTAATGATTGCAAAATCATCTAAAACCATCATTTATGTAAAATTATTGAAATTAATAATTCCAGTTACACTGATTTATTTTCCTTCTAGGTTCTTCTATAATCTGTCCAATCAGCAGATGACTTTCACATGAAAACAACATATACATTTATCACATTCTAATGTGATAGCTTATTTTGTTCAGATGTGAAAACTTTAACTTTATAACATTATAAATATCATTTCAGATTATAGGACTTCAACATACTGGTGGATTAACCATTACAGAAACATACAAAATGATTTTGGTAATTACCAGATCTGTTCATTTAGGGCAGCTGTGACATAAACTGTACATTGGGTGGTGGTCAAATAAATTTGTTAGTCATTAATTAGAGTTATCTTTGGAAGTTTTCATGCAAATAAATTATTTTTTTCTTACTTTGAATAAGCCTGGACAACTAACACCAAATGCTTGTTTAGATATAATTATCCATGTGCACTTTAGCAATCAAATAATTTTACTGCAAAACTCATTTAACAGTTATCAACGTGTAAATATTTGAATGATTTCAGAAAAAGAGTGTATAGTTTAGTTTTATTAAATAATCTGACAAGGGTTACATTAGTTTTCTATCACTTCTAGTCTTAAATTTAAGTGTTATTTAGATGAAATGACTAGTTTTAATTCAGTTTTTCTTCAGAGTCTTAATTTTATCTAAAAGCGGTCCAATTCAATAAATTTCAAGTTTTCAGTAGTTTTTTTTTTGTTTAACAGTTTTTATTAAAGTTTTCAATGAACACATATAGTAACAAACAATGTTTCTGTAAAAAAAAAAAAAAAAAGGATACATACATTATTTAAATGAGGACAACTATAAGGAGAATGTGCCCTTATCCCACCCACCCAACCACCCCGTCACACCCTCCCAATTATCCCACTGGTACCACCGAGTTCGAATCTACAAGGAGGACTTAATTCTCTTAATTATGAAAGGATTACAAAAGAGGCGCCCAGAATATGACATAATAATCACAGATAAGAAAATAGAAAGGCAACCATAATAAGAAAGAAAGAAAAAAAAAAAAGGAAGACATAAAAGTTTCAAAATTCAAAATTAAACAAAACAAAAACAAAAAAAAAAAGGGGGGGGGTGCCTTGCCATTCAGTTATTCATCCTTATTCTGAGGTTCTTTTAAACTCTCATAATATTCTAAGAAGGGAGTCCAGGTCTTTCTAAATTGGAAGGAACCTTTGAGAGTATATCTAATTTTCTCAAGTTTAAGGAAGTGCATGCTGTCTCTAATCCATCTAGTAAAGTCTGGAGGTGCAGGGTTTCATTAGTTTTACTCAACTTTTGAGTATTGACATTCAAATGACTTGAGTGGCTTTGAATAAGTTTTACTTCGGTTTATGTCAAAGTTTGATGTAAAACTAACCAGTTCATCCAAATATATGCCCTGACATCCCAGATAGCAATTACCTTTGGGCCGGATCCGCATGAAAGCCTTTACATCCGTTTCTAGCTCACATCCGTTTTCTGACTTTGGACCAAATCTGCATCGGATCCGTCTTCCAGCTCTCTCTAGCAGTTCTGGAGTTGTGCTGGCTTACGGATTCGGCCCAGAACAGTCTCCCATCACACAACCAAGACTGATTTTCAAAGTAGTAATACTGATCTGGACCAGAGTCGTAATACAAATCTGGGCCAGCATGATTCTCGTGTATATCCTAGATGTGACTGAACGGAACTGAGCCAGAGCCGGACCATTAGAAGATCCGTTTGGCGGAGCAGTACCTGTTTTGGCCTGATGTGCATTTGGACACCGGGCCAGATCCACCAAACGGTTTCGGGCGATTCTGTTCCAGATCCGTCCCAGTATCTCTTTGCCATCTGGGGAATCACAGTAAAACTTTAAAGCCCATGTTAGTTCAATATGTAAAGTGTTCAGATGCACATCTGTGGCCACTGCGCCTCATTTTACTGTTACACATAATTTTTAAAGGCTCTGCTGACTATTCAAATGAAATATTCTATTAAGATGAAAAGCACAAAGGCTATAGAAAAGTATTGTATTTTCCTTTGTCGGACTGGGGTGGGGGTGGTCAGCGAACGGACGGGGGGGGGGGGGACCAGTCAGCTGTCACCCCCGCCATCATCATCATCATCAGCTGGATCTAATGTATCTGTTTGAGCCGCTCCAACCCAACCCCAAATAAAGTGACATTTTCTTAACCCACCCCAGCCCCACCCACGGGTCCCACGGGTTACCCCCATCAATGATCTGGGATCTGTGATCACTGATGATCAATAATGACAATCGCGGCCACGTCCCCAAATCACTTTATCCCTTGGAAGTAACTCAATGGAAATGTGACATTCCTGCCAGTCCGCTGAAATGCCGTTTGACGGAACTCAGCCGAAAGCGCCGAAACTGTGTGAGAGCGGGATTTGGTTCCGTCTCAGGACAGGTACACGGACCTGGCCCACATCAGTGTTACAGGTTTACGCCAGAAGCACCGGAATTTAATGGAATGGAACAAATAAAAAAAAATCCCGGGGGTGTATGTCCTCTGATGTGTCTGAACCTTTTGGAATTAATAATAGTAAATAAATACATTTAAATATAAAAAGTGTCATAATTGAATAATTAATTATAAGTAATCATATTTTTGAATAAAGGAATGAGAAAAAAAAAATCTATTAGTTGTTTCATTAAGTCTACCCCATTCAGTGAAGTTGACTGGTCCAGTTAGTCCAGCTCCACTGTCATCCGGATGCAGATGTATGGACACACTCCACATTACAGGTGAGTACCCTGATTTTTTGTTCTGATTTGCAGTATTTGGTTCAAAGTATGTCAAACTAGTATGATGATTGGTGTAACAGTTTTTCCAAACATAACTCTGTTCACCTCAGTCAGTTGTTTGTTTTAGTAGAATAGTTGGTTGTTACAGTCTGGAAAGGGGAAAGCTGCCGTGACTGTGTCTGATGAAAAATAATGATTGAATAATGTAAATAAATTGAATAATGATTGAAAATAAAAATTATAGTAATGTTGTGTAGTGAATTTTGAGGCGCATATGGATGCCAAATGCTAGTTAAGAGGTGAACGTCAGTCACACATTACACGGTAATGCGGGTGTGGCTTTCTACGCGCCATCTACCTCTGAGGGTGGAAAGCCGTAAGCTGGCGCCCAGGTTTGTTGGACCTTTTCCTGTCTCAAAGATTATTAACCCTGTGTCTGTCCGCCTAAGACTACCTAGGACCATGAAGATCCATCCTACGTTCCACGTCAGTCAGGTCAAACCGGCTAAGGAGAGCCGACTGGTACCCCCCACCCAGCCTCCACCACCACCCCGGATCGTCGATGGAGGACCTGCATACGCCGTTCGTCGACTCCTGGTGGCCCGTCGCCGTGGTCGTGGTTTCCAGTATCTGGTGGACTGGGAGGGCTATGGTCCAGAGGAACGGTCCTGGGTCCCAGCGTCCTTCATACTGGACCCGGATCTCATCAGGGACTTCCATCAGCGCCATCCAGAGGTTCCTGGGCCGTCTGGAGCCGTCCCCTAGAGGGGGGGGTACTGTCACATCAGTACCGGACTCTTTTATGTTTTGTCTGTCTTGTTTGTCACTTCCTGTTTTATTTTGTAGTTTTTCCCTCATGTGTCTTGTCTGGTGTCTTTACTTCCTCTTTGTGTTCACCTTTGCCCTGATTACCTGCCTCCTCCCTGATTGTCTCCACCTGTGTCCAATTGTCTTCCCGCCCTCTTGTGTATTTAAACCCTGTGTTTCCTCTTGTCAGTTGCCAGTTCGTATTCCTTCCTTGTGTTATGATTACCTACCAGCGATTCTCTGAACCTGTTCGTCTCCCTGTCTGTTCGTTCCTGACCCGGTTTGTTTCCTCGTTTCCTGAGCCTGCCTGATCCCCTCCTGATACCTCTGCCTGATTCTGCCTCACTGGTTTTGACCTTTTTGCCTGGACTCACGGTTAGTACTGTGCCTTTCCCCCATGTCCCGTTGCCTGTTTTTTGGATCCTCTGTGTATGACCCGGTTTGTCCCCTGACTCTTCTCTGCTTAATCCTAGTCGGGTTCCCCTCGTGTGCTCCCGACCCGGGCAGAGAGATTCCCTTGCTGGTTTCTGACGCCGTGACGAATTCACACAGTCTAACCTGCGAAGACACCTTAAGGAAACCTTTTTGTGAACTGTTAATTCTGTCCGTGTTAAATAAACACCCTTTAACTTTATCCCTGTCTGTTGGTTGTGCATTTGGGTCCAGGTCTTGTGTCTCTGGTTCTAACAAATGTAGTTTCATGTCAGAAAACAGCAGCAGATCAACAGATTAGAGATGGACTTGTTCTTATTCTATTCTATTTTTAAGGTTACTTATCATTACCATTTATTAGATGGATTCTTCATTTTTCATATTTTAGAGACACACACACACATGCACACGCACTTAAACACACACACACACACACACACACAGAGACAAACAGACAATTTATTAAATAAATTTGTTGATGATTGATCGCAGTTTTTGGACATTAAGGGCCAGATCTACGAAGATCATAATTTGCGTTTGGTAATTTGCTTGCACAGTTTTGCGTGTGGGGCTGGACCGTGGTTTGTGGGTGATTTACAAAGATTGTGCGAATAACAACAGGTGCAAAGTCTTGCAGACCGCCCTATTTAAATGAGGGTTTTGTGTACGCTACTGGAGACAATACACTGTAGAAACTGCTGTGGGATACACCAGCACTAATGGTAACAGTGCACTGAATGATCCAGACGCATGGAAATGTAACGTTGGAGGAGTTTAGTCATAGAAGGTATTGCATGACTCATTCATTCATTAATTTTTCATTTTAAAGGTGTGTGTGTGTGTGTGTGTGTGTGTGTGTGGGGTTGGATTGAATATACTGTTATTTACATTTTCTCCTCCCAGCACACGCACAATTGCGTGTCAATATTACATATTCATTCAATCTGTTGTGTCGTTTATGCGTTCTTCCCACTGTCACATACTCACAGGCAGCTATGGGCTTACCTGGAAAATTATTTGAAAAAATATTCACTCTATTTGTGTCTATTTTACGTTATAGGTGCTGTGAGAAAATGTGGCTCCACCAGATCCGCCACCAGTGGAGTCAGCAGCTGTAAGATGGTTTGGATGGCGCGGACGTCAGGAGAGGGAGAGAGGCGTCAACGCTGAGCCAGGCATTAAGTTTTTGTTTTTGGGCTTTTCCAGTCAGTTTGACAGTCAGTTCAGTTTTTGTCCCAATTTACTGTGTTCTATCAGTTGTTTAAATTTTTTCATACATGTGTTTGTTAATATGGCCTAGCGTTAAATAAAACTGTTTCATCTATATGCACTGGTTCTTGATTGGAGATCTAGTTGTACAGACAAACACGACTCAGACTAAAAAGTAAGCCATGTTAAACAGATACATAGACTACATCCTTGATTCAGCTTCAAACATTCATTTGCGTGTAGATATTTTTGGTCTTAATTTTTCCACAGTCAGGTATTAGCCCCTGCAAATTCATGACCTGTCTAGACTGGTCTGATCTTGGTATTTTACATATAGCCTAAACAACGACTAAAGCATTAGGCCAGTTAATGATGATAGTTATAGTAATAATAATAACAACAACAATAATAATGCCATACATAATTCAGAGAGCAAAGAGATGCTGGTGTAAGCAATGTTTCTGTGCTGCCAATTTATAGGATGATTTATTCATGCTGACTGACAGGATGTAATACAGTGCTTTTATTGTGAAGGCAGGAAGTGTGTTATGTGTGTAAAAACGCAGGTTGTTCATGCTGATGTTGAAGACAGTGCTGTGAAGAAATAAAGTGCCTCCAAAGTTAAAACTGTCATCCTTTTTACACATCATGCCGTCAGGGCTCATCTTCCAGACGCTCGGTTACACTGGGACGGATCTGGAACAGAATCGCACCCCGACACGGCCTGAAACCGTTTGGTGGATCTGGCCCGGTGTCCAACGCACATCGGGCCAAAACAGGTACTGCTCCGCAAAACGGATCTTCTACAGGGCTAACGGGTCTGGCACCGATGTGGCAAATGGGTCTGAAACGCATCTGGAATGCGGGAGACTCCGGCACAACAGAGCCGGGTCGCTTTTGATGAAGATCTGTTTCGCGGAGCCGTACCAGTTTTGGCCCGATGTGCGTTTGGACACTGGGCCAGATCCACCAAACGGTTTCGGGCCGTGTCGGGGTGCGATTCTGTTCCAGATCCGTCCCAGTATCTTTTTGCTATTTGGGACGGAACTGGGCCAGAGCCGGGCCGCCTCTGTAGCAGATCCGTTTCGCAGAGCCGTACCAGTTTTGGCCCGATGTGTGTTTGGACACTGGGCCAGATCCGCCAAATGGTTTCGGGCCGACTCGGTCAGCGGTTCTGTTCCAGATCCGTCCCAGTGTCTCTTTGCTATCTGGGTGGTCACTGGTGGTTTCCAGTCGTCTTCTGGTCCCACTCTACCTGGAACATACAGACTAAAGCTGGGACAAAGCAGCACAGGCCTGACTGGGATTTACTTTAGTGATGCATGCGTGGAGTTTTTTTTTATGTGTTTTTTTTTTGTGCACCGTGTGTGTGTGTGAGTGACAGAGACAGAGCGGAGCTAAAGGACAGAGTCAGACAAGTGTAAGCATCCAGGTTAAAACTGGAGAGTTTATCACCATGAAAAGACCTTCCAAGGCCTGAACTGCATAGTTTAGAAGAGGAGAAAAGAGGAGGAGGAAAACTAATCCAATTACAGAGGTAGGGAACCTGTTAGAATGTTAAAAACGTTTGATGTTACTAGCTACAGCTAGCTGAACTGAAATGAAGCCAAGTTGGCTAACAATGGAACTGTAGATGATTAAGAGATGACATATCTGCTAAGGTGTGGTTCACTGCTGAGGAACTGGGTTATATATGTTTATAAGTGGTTTATATATGTTTCTATATAGTTTCTATATGTTTGTATGCGGTTTACTGCTAGTTAGCTGGTTCATATATGTTTCTGTCTGGTTTACTGCTAGTTAGCTGGTTCATATATGTTTCTATCTGGTTTACTGCTAGTTAGCTGGTTTATATATGTTTGTATGTGGATTACTGCTAGTTAGCTGGTTCATATATGTTTCTATGCAGTTTACTGCTGGCTAGCTGGTTTATATATGTTTGTGTGCAGTTTACTGCTAGTTAGCTGGTTCATATATGTTTCTATCTGGTTTACTGCTAGTTAGCTGGTTTATACATGTTTGTATGCAGTTTACTGCTGGCTAGCTGGTTTATATATGTTTGTATGCAGTTTACTGCTGGTTGGCTGGTTTATATATGTTTGTATGCAGTTTACTGCTAGTTAGCTGGTTTATATATGTTTGTATGTGGTTTACTACTGGTAAGCTGGTTTATATATGTTTCTATCTAGTTTACTGCTAGTTAGCTGGTTCATATATGTTTCTATGCAGTTTACTACTGGTTAGCTGGTTTATATATGTTTCTGTCTGGTTTACTGCTAGTTAGCTGGTTCATATATGTTTCTATCTGGTTTACTGCTAGTTAGCTGGTTTATATATGTTTGTATGTGGATTACTGCTAGTTAGCTGGTTCATATATGTTTCTATGCAGTTTACTGCTGGCTAGCTGGTTTATATATGTTTGTGTGCAGTTTACTGCTAGTTAGCTGGTTCATATATGTTTCTATCTGGTTTACTGCTAGTTAGCTGGTTTATACATGTTTGTATGCAGTTTACTGCTGGCTAGCTGGTTTATATATGTTTGTATGCAGTTTACTGCTGGTTGGCTGGTTTATATATGTTTGTATGCAGTTTACTGCTAGTTAGCTGGTTTATATATGTTTGTATGTGGTTTACTACTGGTAAGCTGGTTTATATATGTTTCTATCTAGTTTACTGCTAGTTAGCTGGTTCATATATGTTTCTATGCAGTTTACTACTGGTTAGCTGGTTTATATATGTTTCTGTCTGGTTTACTGCTAGTTAGCTGGTTCATATATGTTTCTATCTGGTTACTGCTAGTTAGCTGGTTTATATATGTTTGTATGCGGATTACTGCTAGTTAGCTGGTTCATATATGTTTCTATGCAGTTTACTGCTGGCTAGCTGGTTTATATATGTTTGTATGCAGTTTACTGCTAGTTAGCTGGTTCATATATGTTTCTATCTGGTTTACTGCTAGTTAGCTGGTTTATACATGTTTGTATGCAGTTTACTGCTGGCTAGCTGGTTTATATATGTTTGTATGCAGTTTACTGCTGGTTGGCTGGTTTATATATGTTTGTAAGTAAAGTAAGTAAAGTAAATTTTATTTATAGAGCACTTTTCACAGACAGAGTCACAAAGTGCTTTATCAATTCAAATCAGAATCAAATTAAGTTTACAGAGACCCAACAGAATCCTTCAGGAGCAAACACTTGTGATTGGTGACAGTGGCGAGGAAAAACTTCCCTTTAACGGGCAGAAACCTCGAGCAGACCCAGACTCCTGAAGGATGGCTGTCTGCCTTGACCAGTTGGGGTTAAAGAGAGAGAGAGAGAGTAAAGGAGGAGAAAAGAGAGAGCGATAGAGATATAGAGAGACTGGGGGGGGGAATGACACATGGAGTACGTTATGATGAATACATAGAGTGTAATCAGTCTGTGGTGGTCCTGGGTCAGGTGGGAGACTAAAAAGCCTTTTTGAACAGGAGGGTTTTGAGGTGTTTCTTAAAGTTCTCTACAGAGTCCATGGACCGTAGGTGTAGAGGCAGGTCATTCCATAGACGTGGTGCCACAGCTTTAAAAGACCTGTCACCGCGTGTACTAAAACAGGTCCGTGGAACCATCAGCAGGTGCTGTCCTGAAGACCTCAAGCTACGAGTCGAGCTGTAGGGCTGGATCAGGGAAGCAATGTATGCAGGGGCCTGGCCATGTAGGGCCCGGAAAGTTAGCACAAGAATTTTGAAATGAAGACGATATAGAACAGGGAGCCAGTGGAGAGATTTAAGGATGGGAGTGATGTGGGTTCTCCTGTTTGTGCGGGTCAGGAGCCTGGCAGCAGAGTTCTGGACAAACTGTAGACGGGCCAGCTCCTTCTTGTTTAAGCATGTAAACAGGCTGTTGCAGTAGTCTAAGCGAGAAGATACGAAAGCGTGAACGATCATCTCGAGCTCATTTGTGGACACCATAGATCTGAGTTTGGAGATGTTGCGTAGGTGGAAGAAACAGTTTTTGACTAGGTGTTTGGAGTAGAATTCTAAAGACATGTCCTGGTCAAAGATGACACCCAGATTCCTCAGTTTTGTCTTTACCGAGGAACTCAGGTCTCCAAGGTGATGTTTGATCCCTGGGATTGCACTATCCGGGGCAATGATGAGGGTCTCAGTTTTGCTGGAGTTCAGCTGGAGGCTGTTATCATTTAGCCACTGCTTCAGCTCTGACAAGCAGTTGATTAAGGAACTCAGTTTGTGGGGCTCAGAGGAGTTAAAGGAGCAGTATATCTGGATGTCATCCGCGAATAGATGATAGGAGACATCACTGTACTGTCGGATAATGTGGCCAAGTGGGAGGACATAGAGTAAGAATAGGACTGGTCCCAGGACAGAGCCTTGGGGCACACCACACAGTAGATCCGCTGAGTCAGATTGGAAGTTGTTTATTGACACAGTGAAGCTTCTGCCGGTCAGGTAAGAGGAGAACCAGTCTAGCACAGGACCTGACATCCCTACCAGGTCCCTCAGTCTCTCAATCATTATGGTATGGTCCACTGTGTCAAAGGCCGAGGAGAGATCTAGCAGGACCAAGACCGTGGATTTCCCGGAGTCAGCCGCCATCAGGATATCACTAGACACTTTTAATAGTGCGGTTTCTGTTGAGTGGCGTTGTCTAAACCCAGACTGAAAAGTGTCATAGATCTGGTGTGTCTCCAGAAAAGCTGTAAGTTGTTTAGACACTGCTTTCTCAAGGATTTTGGCCAATAGGGGGAGCTTTGAAATGGGCCTGTAGCTTTTGAAGTCTGTGGGGTCCAGTGTGGTTTTCTTTAGTTTAGGTTCTATGATGGCCTGTTTGAAGGAGCTGGGAAACAAACCAGTTGTGAGCGACAGGTTAAAAAACTTTATGACCCATGGTCCAATAGTGTCAAAGACACCGACAAGGAGCTTATGGGGGAGGATGTCTGCAGAGTTGGAGGAGGGTTTCGTTTTGGATAAAAGTGCTGAGATGTCCTCCAGTGTCACAGGGTCGAAAGAGGACCAGGTTTGCAGAGGGGGATCAGATAGGGTCAGACGGCCAGAGGGTGGTGGGATATTGTGTTTAATATCCCTGATCTTGTCTGTGAAGAAGTTTAGGAAGTCATTGCTGTCAGCTTTACAGAGCACAGGGGCAGCAGGGACAGCAGGGGACACAATGGACTGGATTGTGTCAAAGATCACTTTGGGGTTTTTCTTGTTTGTGGCTATAAGTTTGTGGAAGTAGCTGGATCTTGCCTCCTTAATCATTTTATTTAATGAGGTTATGAGATCTTTAAGATGTGACCTGTGTACTTCCAACTGGGTTGATTTCCAAAGACGCTCAGTTTTGCGACAAGTTCTCCTTAGGTTTAAGATGTTTTCATTTATCCAGGGACAAGACCACTTACGAGTGACATTAGTTTTCACGGGAGCCACCTGGTCAAGAATAGAGCTGCAGTGTGTGGCAAAGCACTGGATAAACTCATCAACATCGGGACACTCATTAAGAAGACTAGGGTTAAACAGGGCACGGAAATCCTGGGCTGTGGACTCTGTAATGATCCTCCTCTTGGCCCTTCTAGGTGCAGGCTTGGGCTCAAGAGGCACACATAAGTCAAAAAACACACCACAATGATCACTCAAGTGGACATCCTCAACACACACATTTGTGACGTGTAAGCCCAATGAGAAAACCAGGTCCAGGGTATGTCCTTTCTTGTGGGTGGGGCCAGATACATGTTGTTTGAGGTTAAAAGTGTCAGTCATGGCTAAAAGTTCCATTGCTGGGCTGGATGAATTGTTATCGATGTGCAGATTGAAATCCCCAAGAATTAAAACCTTCTCCAGTTTTATTATTGATGTAAGGAAATCACTGAAATCGCTTAAGAAGGCACCAGCAGGGCCAGGGGGACGGTAGATTAAGAAACAGTAAAACACACTGGACGAGCCAATCTTGATCATTTGTGACTCAAATGAGGGAAAGTCATCGGTGCTCATCCCTCTGCATATGTATTTGTCTTGGTGCACTACAGCAAGGCCACCGCCCCGGCGACAGGGGCGGGGCTGACCAACAGCAGAGCAGCCAGGAGGGCACAGTTCATTTAAATGAATGAACTCCCCATCCCTTTGCCACGTCTCCGTCAGGAATAATGCATCCGATGCATGCAGTTTACTGCTGGCTAGCTGGTTTATATATGTTTGTATGCAGTTTACTGCTGGTTAGCTGGTTCATATATGTTTCTATCTGGTTTACTGCTAGTTAGCTGGTTTATACATGTTTGTATGCAGTTTACTGCTGGCTAGCTGGTTTATATATGTTTGTATGCAGTTTACTGCTGATTGGCTGGTTTACATATGTTTGTATGCAGTTTACTGCTGGCTAGCTGGTTTATATATGTTTGTATGCAGTTTACTGCTGGTTGGCTGGTTTATATGTGTTTCTATCTGGTTTACTGCTGGCGGCTTTGTGCATCTCCTCTCACGCTTTGCACATCTTTGCATTGTTTTCATGTAAGTGACGTTGTGTTTGGATTAACTCCCCCCCACCCCCCAACCTACTATATGGAATGTATACATTGTACTGTACATGTGTTTGTGTCTCTGCTCAGTCAATGAGCCGCCCTAACCCAACCCCCAAATAAAGTGTGCAGGGTAACCCACTGATCTGTGCCTCACTAATTTCTTTGAATAGGATGGTGAGGAAGGTAAAATATATGAAATAACTAAAACTAATACTAAAACTAAAACTAAGCATTCAGAAAAAAAAAAACAATAATTAAGAAAAACTAGCAAACCTGCACTGTTTTGGTGGTCTGTAAACAGTGACACAGATAACTACAGGGTTATTAAAAACAAAGGCGTGGTGCTCAAAGGTAGGGTACCGATCAAATAAAATTTGCTCGGTCAAAAGTGCATTAGAGGCGAGTGAGGCTGTACCACCACCTTTCTTGCCCTTTCTAATAGAAAATACAAAGTTAAAATTTGGTGGGGAGGCCTCGGTGAGAACTGTTGGTGTGTCTGTGCTCAGCCATGTCTCTGTTAAGAATAAACAATCAGTCCTATGATCTGAAGTCAAGTCATTAACAATAAAAGCCTTATTTGACAGAGAATGGATGTTTAAAAGTGTCACGCTGAAGGTTACAGGTGAGTTATTGGTTGGAGGTGTGGTTGCTTCAGAGTTATTGTCTGTGAGAGTGATGAGGTTGTCTGGGTCCATTGAACGGGGTACTTCTGGTGGGTGTCTGGGGAGTCTGTGTGTTATGCAAACAGGGATGTGACTGACAGGGTGTGGTACTGCAGGGAGTATGCTGTGTGAGCAAAGGGGGGAGCTGTGAGCTGTTTTAGTGGGTGTGGGGAGAACACAGGTGTAGGGTGTGTGGTGTAAACAGTCAGTCACGTGGGGCAGAGTGTAAAGTGGACTGAATGTTACCAGCTAGTATAGATGAGTTTCAATGTTTACTAACAACAGTGATGCGCGCGCACCTCGGAGGCAAAAACTCCAGTTCCAGCTCCAGCCGGCTCACATACACCTCCAGGCTCTGCCCCGGAACTGGCTAACGAGCGAATATGTTAGCTCTAACCCTGTCCATGAACTGTTTCTGTCTAAAAGCAGATCCCATCTTCTCTCTCACGGCTGCATAATTTGACTTGACCACATCGGACAGGCTGTCCCATTGTAGAAAAGCAGACTGTCACAGACGGGTGGGCAGCAGGGGGTGCACTAGACATTTTTATTGTCCGTCATTTTGACGGACAGGGTCGTAAAAATTCCATCATAACATATTATTATCCGTCATTTCAAATTTTTATTTTTTAATGATAATGAGATATATTTAGTAGAATTTAATGTTCCAAAACATCTCAGTGATGCAGCAGCTGTAGTTACTGCTGGCTGATAAACCAACGTGATATCACTGCTCGCATAATTATAGACACCACTTTTAATTGGTGTGTTCTCTGTAGACATTCTAAACTTCCCTTGTGTTTGTTCACACAGTGTCAGTCCCGTGCACTGAGGGTTAGGGTTCAGGTTCTGTGAACCACAGATCTGGGCACAAACTGACATGCCATAACACATGAAAGGTAGAAAATGCGTACATATAACACACCAAATGCCATCAGAACTGGCGTATGACTTGCATGTTCGTCATCCTTCACCGCATCAGTCCCTCTTTTTTCTCCGTGTTTATCAGTGCCATCACATTTACTGGGCTTTAAAAGAACTAAGGAGACTCGGCTGTCTGCACAGTTTGCACTAGCAAAGTAGCATCTAATTTTGGCTAAAGTTAGCTAAACAACGATTACCCTCAGTATTTTAATCTGTCAAAATGATGGACGGCCTTCAGAATTTTCCGTCATTTAAAAAAAAAAAAATCCGTCAATGGTGGAATATTTCTGGTTAACTCGACCTCTGTCTGGTAGATCTCCAGTCCTTCCAGATCTGAAGTGTGCACTGCACAGACCAGCATTCTGAAGTTCCTCCTCAGACCAGTTCTTGCGTCTTAATGCCTGCAACCATAACTTTTGCTGATTCTTCTGGAAGGGATGTTTGTCAGAAGGCATTCTGTAGAAGTTTAAATCCTTCTGTGTGTTCTTTCTGTTCTGACAACCCACGGCACAGCAAGACGACGGCATTATTCACACTGACAGTCAGTGTTTTGCTACGAACTCGGCGTGCTTTCTGCCTCCAAGGTGCGCGAGCCGCATACGTCGTACGTCATCATGAAACTGATCTATAGAGCTGCCCAGTTTGTTTGGGTGGATGCCATCAGCTCTATAGAAGGAGGGACGGTTCCAGAAGAGGTTGAATTGTCAATAAAACCAAAGTCGTATGTGCGGCAGGTCAGCTGGAGCCAGGTGTTCAGGCTGAGCAGTCTACTGAAACGCTCCACGCTGCAAAACAGTGTTGGTATTGGACCACTGATAAAAACCCACCTGCCACAACTCTCAAGGAAACTTCAAAGGGTCTTGAAATCATTTTTTGTCAGCTCAGACTGCCAACGAGCTGTGTCATTGCAGCCAACGTGAACTATAATGCGTTTAACGGAGGATGGAAGTGACGGCAGCAGGTCCAGTAGTTTGTCCAGTATGTCTGCAGCTGTGGCTCCAGGAAAAAAGCATGTGATGGAGTTGGCGAAGCGAATGTGTCTGATGGTACTGTCACCCACGATCAGAGTGGAGGGGTCAGACCGAGGACGAGGAGACGTGGAATAGTGGTACTCATGGTGTGAGGGGGAGCCGGCCGGACTATGTGGTCTGGGGGGCGAGTGAGGCAGGCTCATGGCATCAGGACAGGGACGGTTCCTGGTCTTGTTCGAACGAGGAAGCCCACCGACCTTGTAAATAACACAACAAATCACACAAATACCTAAACAGGATTGTACTCAAAGACGTTAGATTAGATGATGATTACATTTATTAGTTCATTTTATTTTTTCCAATGCCATTTTTCATGACAGGAAGGAAACACAGTTTATCATACAGTTTTTAGGATGGAGATAAATTCATTAATTGTAGAGAAGATCACTTATATGGACCCGGGCTTGTTTTTGGGGTCATTAGCCGGACGTGGTATTACTGCTTCTTCTTCTTTGAGTTTTCTAAAAGGCAGATAAAAAGAAAATCTGAGCTTTTGCAAGGAATTGTGTACATTGAAATACTCACTGATCACACAAACACATTTTTACAAAGATGTTGAATTGAACACAACTTACTGTCAGAGAACTTGTAAAGTAGGAATCCTAGTAAAACAGCCCCTGCTGCTGACAAGACAGAAGCAAACTGTGACACCAGTCTGGCACCTCCTTTGATGACAGCAACAACCTTTGACACCAGTCTTGCACCTCCTTTGATGACAGCAACAACCTTTGACACCAGTCTGGCACCTCCTTTGATGAAAGGAACAACCTTTGACACCAGTCTTGCACCTCCTTTGATGACAGGAACAACCTTTGACACCAGTCTTGCACCTCCTTTGATGACAGGAACAACCTTTGACACCAGTCTTGCACCTCCTTTGATGACAGGAACAACCTTTGACACCAGTCTTGCACCTCCTTTGATGACAGTAGCAGCTGAGTTTGACACCAGTCTTGCACCTCCTTTAAGGACAGCAGCTGAGTTTGACACCAGTCTTGCACCTCCTTTGATGACAGTAGCAGCTGAGTTTGACACCAGTCTTGCACCTCCTTTGATGACAGCAGCAGCTGAGTTTGACACCAGTCTTGCACCTCCTTTAAGGACAGCAGCTGAGTTTGACACCAGTCTTGCACCTCCTTTGATGACAGTAGCAGCTGAGTTTGATACCAGTCTTGCACCTCCTTTGATGACAGCAGTTGAGTTTGACACCAGTCTTGCACCTCCTTTGATGACAGCAGCAGCTGAATTTGACACCAGTCTTGCACCTCCTTTAATGACAGCAGCAGTTGAGTTTGACACCAGTCTTGCACCTCCTTTGATGAAAGGAACAACCTTTGACACCAGTCTTGCACCTCCTTTGATGACAGGAACAACCTTTGACACCAGTCTTGCACCTCCTTTGATGACAGGAACAACCTTTGACACCAGTCTTGCACCTCCTTTGATGACAGTAGCAGCTGAGTTTGACACCAGTCTTGCACCTCCTTTAAGGACAGCAGCTGAGTTTGACACCAGTCTTGCACCTCCTTTGATGACAGTAGCAGCTGAGTTTGACACCAGTCTTGCACCTCCTTTGATGACAGCAGTTGAGTTTGACACCAGTCTTGCACCTCCTTTGATGACAGCAGCAGCTGAATTTGACACCAGTCTTGCACCTCCTTTAATGACAGCAGCAGTTGAGTTTGACACCAGTCTTGCACCTCCTTTGATGACAGCAGCTGAGTTTGACACCAGTCTTGCACCTCCTTTAAGGACAGCAGCTGAGTTTGACACCAGTCTTGCACCTCCTTTGATGACAGTAGCAGCTGAGTTTGACACCAGTCTTGCACCTCCTTTGATGACAGCAGTTGAGTTTGACACCAGTCTTGCACCTCCTTTGATGACAGCAGCAGTTGAGTTTGACACCAGTCTTGCACCTCCTTTGATGACAGCAGCTGAGTTTGACACCAGTCTTGCACCTCCTTTAAGGACAGCAGCTGAGTTTGACACCAGTCTTGCACCTCCTTTGGTGACAGTAGCAGCTGAATTTGACACCAGTCTTGCACCTCCTTTGATGACAGCAGCTGAGTTTGACACCAGTCTTGGACCTCCTTTGATAACAGTAGCAGCTGAGTTTGACACCAGTCTGGCACCTCCTTTGAGGACAGTAGTAGCTGAGTTTGACACCAGTCTTGCACCTCCTTTGAGGACAGCAGCAGCTGAGTTTGACACCAGTCTTGCACCTCCTTTCAGGACAACGGCTGAGTTTGACACCAGTCTTGCACCTCCTTTAAGGACAGCAGCAGCTGAGTTTGACACCAGTCTTGCACCTCCTTTAAGGACAGCAGCTGAGTTTGACACCAGTCTTGCACCTCCTTTGATGACAGTAGCAGCTGAGTTTGACACCAGTCTTGCACCTCCTTTGATGACAGAAGCAGCTGAGTTTGACACCAGTCTTGCACCTCCTTTGATGACAGCGGCTGAGTTTGACACCAGTCTTGCACCTCCTTTGAGGACAGAAGCAGCTGAGTTTGACACCAGTCTTGCACCTCCTTTGATGACAGTAGAAGCTGAGTTTGACACCAGTCTTGCACCTCCTTTAAGGACAGCAGCTGAGTTTGACACCAGTCTTGCACCTCCTTTGATGACAGAAGCAGCTGAGTTTGACACCAGTCTTGCACCTCCTTTGATGACAGCGGCTGAGTTTGACACCAGTCTTGCACCTCCTTTGATGACAGTAGAAGCTGAGTTTGACACCAGTCTTGCACCTCCTTTAAGGACAGCAGCTGAGTTTGACACCAGTCTTGCACCTCCTTTGATGACAGCAGCTGAATTTGACACCAGTCTTGCACCTCCTTTGATGACAGTAGGAGCTGAGTTTGACACCAGTCTCGCACCTCCTTTGAGGACAGAAGAAGCTGAGTTTGACACCAGTCTTGCACCTCCTTTCAGGACAACGGCTGAGTTTGACACCAGTCTTGCACCTCCTTTGATGACAGTAGCAGCTGAGTTTGACACCAGTCTTGCACCTCCTTTAAGGACAGCAGCAGCTGAGTTTGACACCAGTCTTGCACCTCCTTTGAGGACAGCAGCTGAGTTTGACACCAGTCTTGCACCTCCTTTGATGACAGTAGCAGCTGAGTTTGACACCAGTCTTGCACCTCCTTTGATGACAGAAGCAGCTGAGTTTGACACCAGTCTTGCACCTCCTTTGATGACAGCGGCTGAGTTTGACACCAGTCTTGCACCTCCTTTGATGACAGTAGAAGCTGAGTTTGACACCAGTCTTGCACCTCCTTTAAGGACAGCAGCTGAGTTTGACACCAGTCTTGCACCTCCTTTGATGACAGCAGCTGAATTTGACACCAGTCTTGCACCTCCTTTGATGACAGTAGCAGCTGAGTTTGACCCCAGTCTTGCACCTCCTATGATGACAGAAGCAGCTGAGTTTGACACCAGTCTTGCACCTCCTTTGAGGACAACAGCTGAGTTTGACACCAGTCTTGCACCTCCTTTGAGGACAGAAGCAGCTGAGTTTGACACCAGTCTTGCACCTCCTTTGATGACAGTAGCAGCTGAGTTTGACACCAGTCTTGCACCTCCTTTGATGACAGCAGCTGAGTTTGACACCAGTCTTGCACCTCCTTTGAGGACAGAAGCAGCTGAGTTTGACACCAGTCTTGCACCTCCTTTGATGACAGTAGCAGCTGAGTTTGACACCAGTCTTGCACCTCCTTTGATGACAGCAGTTGAGTTTGACACCAG
Organism: Sphaeramia orbicularis; assembly: GCF_902148855.1. Classification (NCBI taxonomy): domain Eukaryota; kingdom Metazoa; phylum Chordata; class Actinopteri; order Kurtiformes; family Apogonidae; genus Sphaeramia; species Sphaeramia orbicularis. The sequence goes on along the minus strand of NC_043967.1, from coordinate 53,749,363 downwards.
TCTTGCACCTCCTTTGAGGACAGCAGTTGAGTTTGACACCAGTCTTGCACCTCCTTTGATGACAGAAGCAGCTGAGTTTGACACCAGTCTTGCACCTCCTTTGATGACAGAAGCAGCTGAGTTTGACACCAGTCTTGCACCTCCTTTGATGAAAGTAGCAGCTGACTTTGACACCAGTCTTGCACCTCCTTTGATAACAGCAGCTGAGTTTGACACCAGTCTTGCACCTCCTTTGATGACAGAAGCAGCTGAGTTTGACACCAGTCTTGCACCTCCTTTGATGACAGAAGCAGCTGAGTTTGACACCAGTCTTGCACCTCCTTTGATGAAAGAAGCAGCTGAGTTTGACACCAGTCTTGCACCTCCTTTGATGACAGCAGTTGAGTTTGACACCAGTCTTGCACCTCCTTTGATGACAGTAGCAGCTGAGTTTGACACCAGTCTTGCACCTCCTTTGATGACAGTAGCAGCTGAGTTTGACACCAGTCTTGCACCTCCTTTGATGAAAGTAGAAGCTGAGTTTGACACCAGTCTTGCACCTCCTTTGATGACAGCAGCTGAGTTTGACACCAGTCTTGCACCTCCTTTGAGGACAGAAGAAGCTGAGTTTGACACCAGTCTTGCACCTCCTTTGAGGACAGTAGCAGCTGAGTTTGACACCAGTCTTGCACCTCCTTTGATGACAGTGGCTGAGTTTGACACCAGTCTTGCACCTCCTTTGATGACAGTAGCAGCTGAATTTGACACCAGTCTTGCACCTCCTTTGATGACAGAAGCAGCTGAGTTTGACACCAGTCTTGCACCTCCTTTGAGGACAGAAGCAGCTGAGTTTGACACCAGTCGTGCACCTCCTTTGATGACAGTAGCAGCTGAGTTTGACACCAGTCGTGCACCTCCTTTGATGACAGTAGCAGCTGAGTTTGACACCAGTCTTGCACCTCCTTTGATGACAGCAGTTGAGTTTGACACCAGTCTTGCACCTCCTTTGATGACAGTAGCAGCTGAGTTTGACACCAGTCTTGCACCTCCTTTGATCACAGTAGCAGCTGAGTTTGACACCAGTCTTGCACCTCCTTTGATCACAGTAGCAGCTGAGTTTGACACCAGTTTTGCACCTCCTTTGATGACAGCAGCTGAGTTTGACACCAGTCTTGCACCTCCTTTGAGGACAGCAGTTGAGTTTGACACCAGTCTTGCACCTCCTTTGATGACAGCAGTTGAGTTTGACACCAGTCTTGCACCTCCTTTGATGACAGCAGCTGAGTTTGACACCAGTCTTGCACCTCCTTTGAGGACAGAAGCAGCTGAGTTTGACACCAGTCTTGCACCTCCTTTGATGACAGTAGCAGCTGAGTTTGACACCAGTCTTGCACCTCCTTTGATGACAGCAGTTGAGTTTGACACCAGTCTTGCACCTCCTTTGAGGACAGCAGTTGAGTTTGACACCAGTCTTGCACCTCCTTTGATGACAGAAGCAGCTGAGTTTGACACCAGTCTTGCACCTCCTTTGATGACAGAAGCAGTTGAGTTTGACACCAGTCTTGCACCTCCTTTGATGACAGAAGCAGCTGAGTTTGACACCAGTCTTGCACCTCCTTTAAGGACAGCAGCTGAGTTTGACACTAGTCTTGCACCTCCTTTGATGACAGCAGCTGAGTTTGACACCAGTCTTGCACCTCCTTTGATGACAGCAGTTGAGTTTGACACCAGTCTTGCACCTCCTTTGATGACAGTAGCAGCTGAGTTTGACACCAGTCTTGCACCTCCTTTGATAACAGCAGCTGAGTTTGACACCAGTCTTGCACCTCCTTTGATGACAGCAGCAGCTGAGTTTGACACCAGTCTTGCACCTCCTTTGATGACAGCAGCTGAGTTTGACACCAGTCTTGCACCTCCTTTGATGACAGCAGGTGAGTTTGACACCAGTCTTGCACCTCCTTTGATGACAGTAGCAGCTGAGTTTGACACCAGTCTTGCACCTCCTTTGATCACAGTAGCAGCTGAGTTTGACACCAGTCTTGCACCTCCTTTGATGACAGCAGTTGAGTTTGACACCAGTCTTGCACCTCCTTTGATGACAGCAGCAGCTGAATTTGACACCAGTCTGGCACCTCCTTTAATGACAGCAGCAGCTGAGTTTGACACCAGTCTTGCACCTCCTTTGAGGACAGCAGTTGAGTTTGACATCAGTCTTGCACCTCCTTTGATGACAGAAGCAGCTGAGTTTGACACCAGTCTTGCACCTCCTTTGAGGACAGAAGCAGCTGAGTTTGACACCAGTCTTGCACCTCCTTTAATGACAGCAGCAGCTGAGTTTGACACCAGTCTTGCACCTCCTTTGATGACAGAAGCAGCTGAGTTTGACACCAGTCTTGCACCTCCTTTGATGACAGCAGTTGAGTTTGACACCAGTCTTGCACCTCCTTTGATGACAGTAGCAGCTGAGTTTGACACCAGTCTTGCACCTCCTTTGATGAAAGCAGCTGAGTTTGACACCAGTCTTTCACCTCCTTTGATGACAGAAGCAGCTGAGTTTGACACTAGTCTTGCACCTCCTTTGATGACAGCAGCAGCTGAGTTTGACACCAGTCTTGCACCTCCTTTGATGACAGCAGTTGAGTTTGACACCAGTCTTGCACCTCCTTTGATGACAGTAGCAGCTGAGTTTGACACCAGTCTTGCACCTCCTTTGATGACAGTAGCAGCTGAGTTTGACACCAGTCTTGCACCTCCTTTGATGACAGCAGCTGAGTTTGACACCAGTCTTGCACCTCCTTTGATGACAGAAGCAGCTGAGTTTGACACTAGTCTTGCACCTCCTTTGATGACAGCAGCAGCTGAGTTTGACACCAGTCTTGCACCTCCTTTGATGACAGCAGCTGAGTTTGACACCAGTCTTGCACCTCCTTTGAGGACAGCAGTTGAGTTTGACACCAGTCTTGCACCTCCTTTGATGACAGAAACAGCTGAGTTTGACACTAGTCTTGCACCTCCTTTGATGACAGCAGTTGAGTTTGACACCAGTCTTGCACCTCCTTTGATGACAGAAGCAGCTGAGTTTGACACCAGTCTTGCACCTCCTTTGATGACAGCAGCAGCTGAGTTTGACACCAGTCTTGCACCTCCTTTGATGACAGAAGCAGCTGAGTTTGATACCAGTCTTGCACCTCCTTTGAGGACAGAAGCAGCTGAGTTTGATACCAGTCTTGCACCTCCTTTGAGGACAGAAGCAGCTGAGTTTGACACCAGCCTTGCACCTCCTTTAATGACAGCAGCAGCTGATTTTGACACCAGTCTTGCACCTCCTTTGATGACAGCAGTTGAGTTTGACACCAGTCTTGCACCTCCTTTGATGACAGCAGTTGAGTTTGACACCAGTCTTGCACCTCCTTTGATGACAGAAGCAGCTGAGTTTGACACCAGTCTTGCACCTCCTTTGATGACAGCAGCAGCTGAGTTTGACACCAGTCTTGCACCTCCTTTGATGACAGAAGCAGCTGAGTTTGACACCAGTCTTGCACCTCCTTTGATGACAGCAGTTGAGTTTGACACCAGTCTTGCACCTCCTTTGATGACAGTAGCAGCTGAGTTTGACACCAGTCTTGCACCTCCTTTGATGACAGCAGCTGAGTTTGACACCAGGCTTGCACCTCCTTTGATGACAGAAGCAGCTGAGTTTGACACCAGTCTTGCACCTCCTTTGAGGACAGCGGCTGAGTTTGACACCAGTCTTGCACCTCCTTTGATGACAGCGGCTGAGTTTGACACCAGTCTTGCACCTCCTTTGATGACAGCGGCTGAGTTTGACACCAGTCTTGCACCTCCTTTGATGACAGAAGCAGCTGAGTTTGACACCAGTCTTGCACCTCCTTTGATGACAGAAGCAGCTGAGTTTGACACCAATCTTGCACCTCCTTTGATGACAGCAGTTGAGTTTGACACCAGTCTTGCACCTCCTTTGATGACAGTAGCAGCTGAGTTTGACACCAGTCTTGCACCTCCTTTGAGGACAGCAGCTGAGTTTGACACCAGTCTTGCACCTCCTTTGATGACAGCGGCTGAGTTTGACACCAGTCTTGCACCTCCTTTGATGACAGAAGCAGCTGAGTTTGACACTAGTCTTGCACCTCCTTTGATGACAGCAGCTGAGTTTGACACCAGTCTTGCACCTCCTTTGATGACAGAAGCAGCTGAGTTTGACACCAGTCTTGCACCTCCTTTGATGACAGAAGCAGCTGAGTTTGACACCAGTCTTGCACCTCCTTTGATGACAGCGGCTGAGTTTGACACCAGTCTTGCACCTCCTTTGAGGACAGCAGCAGCTGAGTTTGACACCAGTCTTGCACCTCCTTTGATGACAGCGGCTGAGTTTGACACCAGTCTTGCACCTCCTTTGATGACAGAAGCAGCTGAGTTTGACACCAGTCTTGCACCTCCTTTGATGACAGAAGCAGCTGAGTTTGACACCAATCTTGCACCTCCTTTGATGACAGCAGTTGAGTTTGACACCAGTCTTGCACCTCCTTTGATGACAGTAGCAGCTGAGTTTGACACCAGTCTTGCACCTCCTTTGAGGACAGCGGCTGAGTTTGACACCAGTCTTGCACCTCCTTTGATGACAGCGGCTGAGTTTGACACCAGTCTTGCACCTCCTTTGATGACAGAAGCAGCTGAGTTTGACACCAGTCTTGCACCTCCTTTGATGACAGAAGCAGCTGAGTTTGACACCAATCTTGCACCTCCTTTGATGACAGCAGTTGAGTTTGACACCAGTCTTGCACCTCCTTTGATGACAGAAGCAGCTGAGTTTGACACCAGTCTTGCACCTCCTTTGATGACAGAAGCAGCTGAGTTTGACACCAGTCTTGCACCTCCTTTGAGGACAGCAGCTGAGTTTGACACCAGTCTTGCACCTCCTTTGATGACAGCGGCTGAGTTTGACACCAGTCTTGCACCTCCTTTGATGACAGAAGCAGCTGAGTTTGACACTAGTCTTGCACCTCCTTTGATGACAGCAGCTGAGTTTGACACCAGTCTTGCACCTCCTTTGATGACAGAAGCAGCTGAGTTTGACACCAGTCTTGCACCTCCTTTGATGACAGTAGCAGCTGAGTTTGACACCAGTCTTGCACCTCCTTTGATGACAGCGGCTGAGTTTGACACCAGTCTTGCACCTCCTTTGAGGACAGCAGCAGCTGAGTTTGACACCAGTCTTGCATCTCCTTTGATGACAGCGGCTGAGTTTGACACCAGTCTTGCACCTCCTTTGATGACAGAAGCAGCTGAGTTTGACACCAATCTTGCACCTCCTTTGATGACAGCAGTTGAGTTTGACACCAGTCTTGCACCTCCTTTGATGACAGTAGCAGCTGAGTTTGACACCAGTCTTGCACCTCCTTTGATGACAGCGGCTGAGTTTGACACCAGTCTTGCACCTCCTTTGATGACAGAAGCAGCTGAGTTTGACACTAGTCTTGCACCTCCTTTGATGACAGCAGCTGAGTTTGACACCAGTCTTGCACCTCCTTTGATGACAGCAGTTGAGTTTGACACCAGTCTTGCACCTCCTTTGATGACAGTAGCAGCTGAGTTTGACACCAGTCTTGCACCTCCTTTGATGACAGCAGCTGAGTTTGACACCAGTCTTGCACCTCCTTTGATGACAGCAGCTACGTTTGACACCAGACTTGCGCCTCCTTTCATGACAGCAGCTAAGTTTGACACCAGACTTGCACCTCCTGTGATCACAGCAGCAGCTGAGTTTGACGCCAGCACTGTAACTCCTATCATCACAGCAGCTAATTTTGACACCAGTATTGCACCTCCTTTGATGGCAGTTGCAGTTGAGTTTGACTCCAGTCTTTCACCTCCTTTGATTACAGTTGCAGCTGAGTTTGACTCCAGTCTTTCACCTCCTTTGATGACAGCAGGTTTGTTTGACACCAGTCTTGCACCTCCTTTGATGACAGCAGGTTTGTTTGACACCAGTCTTGCACCTCCTTTTATGACAGCAGGTTGGTTTGACACCAGTCTTGCACCTCCTTTGATGACAGCAGCTAAGATTGACATCAGAAATACAACTCCTTTGATGACAGCTTTGGCCAGTCTTCCTGCAGCATGGACTACTTTCTTCCAGACAACCCCAATAAAAGAGTCCTTGGGAGCAAATCTAACAAAAAAGTGACACCAGCACGCAACAGTCAGTAAATCTACAGATGTGAATGTGAATGCAAACACTATATTTAACTGAGCATAAATAGTCCGTTACTTTCAGTGGACCTTCTTTTTGTCGTCATGTATCCCAGGACAAATTGTGAAAGACTCCAACAGGAGCACAACACCAGCCCACCAGAGGCACTCCCTAAACTCAATGACCAATGACAGTAGGGGTTCTGGTCCATTCCAATAACTGCTTCCTTTGGTTTATACTGGTGTCACTGGGTTTACAAACATTTACCCAGTTTGGATCAAATTCAAGGGCATTTCTGTAGCTAGGGGTGGGAGGGGGTTGGGCTGTGTCTGCTTTATTTCAAGAGTTATTTATTTCAACAGTTACTTTGAGCCATGCTGACATCTATCGGTGCTGCCACACACTAACTTTTGTAAAACCAATGACAACCTCGGTCTCTCACCGCAGTAAAGTTAGCAGCAGATTCATACATTTGCTACCGGCACTGTTTTCATAGCCCTGCCGGGATGGAGGTATCCATTCTCGGCTACATTCAATCTGAACTACCGGTCTTTCAAACCACCTGAAGTCAGTTTGATGTTTGATATTTAACAGCGATCTCCCCTTTCCACAGGCAGCAACAGCGGCTGTCCACTCAGCCTGAACCCACCTGAGCAGCTTTTAGACCGCACACTCACTTCCTTGTCATTTTAGGGACTGAGACTCAATAATCAACCCCTACAAAAAAGAAGAAAAAAAACCCTTTCTCATTGTTTCCAAAAAATAAGTACAATTTTAGATTTTTTTCCCCCAATAGCCTCTCAGTCAAGTAAAGTGTACACTCAAAATCACACATCTAAAGAGTCAATTATGGCCCTTCTGTTATTTCATTCAAAATGAAATGGTTTTGCCCAATAACTTCAAGGTCATGTGACCTCTGGACTCCAAAAGGTGTATAATTTGTATTACTGGTCAGGGCACACAAGACACACCACTTACATTTCAATTATATCTTTTCATTTATTTTATATGAATTTTTTTATTTAAACTTAAAGGTTTTTGCTCAATAGCTTCAAGGTCATGTGACCTCTGGACTCCAAAAGCATCATAATTTGTAGTACTGGTCAGGACACAAGACACACCTCTTACATTGATATTATATTATTTCCTTCATTTTATATGAATTTTTAAATTCAAATTTAGAGGTTTTTGCTCAAGTTTTTACTCGCAAGTTTTTGCGAAGAAAAACCCCATTCATTTTCAATGGGAAACACAAAAAAAGTTGCCTTTTTTCCGACCGCTACTACTTTGCCATACTTTCACCTAGAGACTTCATTTAAACTTCAAAACGCAGGCAATTTTGTCCTTTCCGCAGGAATGTATTTGGTATGAGGATGGGGTTTACAGTTTTCAATAGGTGAGTCTTCAAATACCCCTGGGCTGACTCAATTTCTTCATTTTTAGAGTGTGTGGTCACCATGGTAACAGCAGCTAGAGTGAGAAAAAAGCGAAAAATTCACCTGAAAATTCTCTGAATAACTCGCCCTCCCGGCCAAATGATACATCAGAGGCGAATGATATTTTCCAAAAATGTAGCCACGGTTCCTGGGATTCATATGAACCCATGTTTGAAGACCTAGCTCTTTCTAAAGTGAAATGGCAGGCAGTAGTTTGGAAGTACATGCCTTCTTTCCTCCCATTTGGTCCCCATTGTAACACATTTGTTCTTGTCCTGGTCAGCTGACTGTCCTAACTCGGTCATTTCTCACAGTACAGGAAAAAAAACTACATCTGTGTGTTCCCCAGGTCTGTCTGACGCTCATGATTATTTTGGTTTTTACCTATCTTTTACATTTTTCCTGTAATTACCAGTTGTTCGGGAGCTGTTCTGGCGCATTTCAGAGGCAGATTTCTGCTCATTTTCTGTCTTTCTCAGAGGTGCACTGGTCGTCTCCATGGTAACGGCAGCACTACTCTGTGTCAGGTGCCAGGTGTCGGGTTACAGCTGATTAAGGCTCCACACACACAGACAAACAACTGACAGGAAAACCACCATGGAGGCAATTCACATTCAACACACACACACACATACAGCACACAGGTTTTGGATACAGCAACTGCTCAAAAAAGAAAAGAAAGAAAAAAGCTGAAAAATACAAGTTAAAATAAAATTAAAAATAAATAAATCAAAATAGTGAATACAATAAAAATGAATATAAAGTTAAAAAGCTTCCCATGAATTCTCTCTATGAAATGAATGGGCTCACCTGGGATCACAGACACATGGAACTATTCAATTAAAGGAGCCGATTGAAACACTGCTTTAACAGGACTGACACAGCCAGGTGTGTCCAATAAACCCAATCAGTCTGACATGTTTCTCCTCCCATAGCAACCCTGTAGAGTCCATAGCAACGCTGTGTGTGTGAGAGTACTTCTACCACTACTTCTACTACTACTCCTACTACTGCCTCTCCTCCTTCTCCTCCTATTACTGATAGAATAAACTGATTCAAACTGATTCTCTCATACACACACACACACACACACACACACACACACACACACAGCTCTTCATTTCTCAGCTGCAGACAGAGTATAGAACACAGACAGTTGAAGCTCAGGTGTCAGGTGATCAGCATCAGCTAATGGTGATGTCCGTCAGATGCCAAACTTTGACACACAGATTGTCCATATGAAGTGAATGGGAGTTCAGAACACAGAATTCCCCTCCGACCATGAAGTCTTTGGCAACATTGAACCGACATGCCCCCCCGACCCCCGACCCCCGACCCCCGACCCCCGAGCCCCTCTCACGATTTCCATGTGTGGAAATTGTCAAGTATATTTTTCATCTTCTGGACAAAATGTTGCCGATTAATGCGGCCCAGACCGTTGGAAATAGACCAAAACATGTTATTACAAAAATGTTCGTCCTGCTCGGGAATAGTGAGCAATGTATATGGTTTGAAATTCCAATGCACGGATTTTGTTAAAATTGCGAAAAAACGGTCAAATTTGTCCATCCAAAATGAATGGGGCCATTTTCAAGTGGCTATCATTCCCAAACAATTTGTGCTAAAATTATTCTGCCAACACAAAAACGTTTGACTTGGCCCAAAGATTATCTTTGTGGTCACGTGGTAATGATATCACTTACGGTTTTCGCACAAATATGTGGAAAAAAAAACATTCATGTTCAATGGGAATCACAAAAAAAGTTGCCTTTTTTCTGACCACTACCACTTCGCCATACTTTCACCTAGAGACTTCATTTAAACTTTAAAACGTAAGCATTTTTGTCCTCTCCGTGGGAATGTACTTGGTATGAGGATGGGTTTTACGGTTTTCAATAGGTGAGTCTTCAAATACCCCTGGGTTGACTCAAAATCTTCCTTTTTAGAGTGTGTTGTCACCATGGTAACAGCAGCTAGAGTGAGAAAGAAGTGAAAAATTCACCTGAAAATTCTCTGAATAACTCGCCCTCCCGACCAAACGATACATCACAGGTGAATGATCTTTTCCAAAAATGTAGCCACGGTTCCTGGAATTCATATGAGCCCATGTTTGAAGACGTAGCTCTTTCTAAAGTGAAATGGCAGGCAGTAGTTTAGGGGCAAATCCCTCCTGGGCTCCTATTCAAATCAGTACAAATTACTGCTAAACTGATTACTCTGCTCCTGCTGAGTTGACTGTTTTTACACTGTCATAACTCAGTCATTTCTCACAGTATGGTCACAAAAATTCATCTGCATGTTCCCCAGGTCTGTCTGACACTCACGGTCATTTCGGTTTTCACCTATCATTTACGGTTTTCCCGTAATAAGCATTTGTTTGGGACCTGTTCTGAGTGAGTCACTCAGCCTATACTTGCTGCTCTGTGTCACTCTCAGTCTGTCTGTGTAAGTGAAGGGTGGTTACCGTGGTAACGGGAAATGTGCTCTGTGTCAGGCCCAGGTGTGTCCGATGAACCTAATCATTCTGACATGTTTCTCCTCCCATAGCAACCCTGTAGAGTCCATACCAACGCCGTGTGCGAGAGAGAGTACTGATACTACTACTACTACTACTAATAATAATAATAATAATAATATTACTGCACGTTAATGCTCAGTAGAACACATATACGGTTCTTTAATACATGTGCACTGGACTAAAATGTGTTCATTTTCAATGGGCATATATGCAGCTGAAACAGGTAGACCAGTACATCCCAAGTGTTTCAACATTCACGTTTAATATAACATAATCATTATAGCCATTAGAAAAATATTTTTGGGGGGTGGGGTAGTGCACCATTGGCCCCTCCCCAGTGGCACCACCTAAGCTTTTGTCCTAATGGCATTTTTCCCCCTTACATTTACTTTTATACTTTAAGTAGTTTTGAAACCAGTACTTTTACCATTTTACTTGAGTTAAAAGCTTGAGTTGATAGTTGAACTTCCACAGAGGTCTGTTTAAACCCTAGTATCTGTACTTCTAACAGAGTAATGAATGGGAATACTTCTGACACCTCTGAACACCCACAGCTGATTCAGCTGAAAGTCCTGTACATGAGCTGTATTCTGTAAGAACAGCTGATCTATAGACCTCCAATTTAAAAAATGAAATCTATCTATCTATCTATCTATCTATCTATCTATCTATCTATCTATCTATCTATCTATCTATCTATCTATCTATCTATCTATCTATCTATCTATCTATCTATCTATCTATCTATCTATCTATCTATCTATCTATCTATCTATCTATCTATCTATCTATCTATCTATCTATCCACACACACACATATTTCTGTGACTGAAATGATACTGTTTTTCCTACTGGATAAACATACATATGAAGTGAATAATGTAAAATTCATAAACATAAAATAGCAGTGTAAGTCGTATAAACCTCCTCTATGTCTTGTTGAAGTGTTTGGATTTATCTGTATTTCTTCAAAAACTGTCCCTCAGATTAATGAACTTTATTCAGTTTACTCTCACTCTTTCATTGGATTATGGATTGTTGTAGATGTCTTATTGTTACTGCCACGTAATGCTTAAAGATGGTCCTAACTATAAATACAAATATTCAGGAATTAGACTTATTGACATTTTTATCATACACCTAATGGTTACTGTAAAGTGCTACAAATGATTTACCTTTTGGAGTCCAGAGGTCACATGACCTGGAAGCTATTGAGCAAAAACATTTAATTTTGAATGAAATCACAGAAGGGCCATAATTGACTTTTAGATGTGTGATTTTTTTGGTTCTGCAGTAGCCCTACAAATTTTAACAAATTTTGTGTGTACAGTTTACTTGACCTAGAGGCTATTGGGGAAAAAAATCTAAAATTTTACTTATTTTTTGGAAACAATGAGAAAGTTTTTTTTTCCTTCTTCTTTTTCGAAGGGGTCGATTATTGAGTCACAGTCCCTAAAATGCTAAGGCAGTGAGTGTGCGGTCTAAAAGCTGCTCAGCTGGGTTCAGGCTGAGTGGACAGCCGCTGCTGCTGCCTGTGGACAGGGGAGATCGCTGTTAAATATCAAACATCAAACTGACTTCAGGTGGTTTGAAAGACCGGTAGTTCAGATTGAATGTAGCCGAGAATGGACGCTTCCATCCTGGCAGGGCTATGAAAACAGTGGTGGTAGCAAATATGTGAATCTGCTGCTAACTTTACTGTGGTCCTCCACTCTGCTCTGAGCATTAAAACAGAATGACAGTCATTTGGGGTGAAATGACGCTGGAATAAAGCAAAACAACAATGAAGTTGGGCTGAAGAATGCAGAAATGCCCTCAAATTTGATCCAAACAGGGTCCACGTTTGTAAACCCAACAACACAAGTGCAAACCAAAGCAACACAGTCTCATTCCTCAGTGTCGTTTACTGACGAGAGGAGACGTGTTAATGTGCGTGCATTGCCATCCTGTGGAGAGGTGAACTGACTGTTAACTGACTGTTAACTCATAGGATAAAACACAAAATGACTAAAAATATCACCTTGAATGCATACATTACAGTGATTACAGTGAAACACACCTTTGGCTTGTATTAGACCATAGCCAGTTCATTATTATTATTATTATTATTATAATTATTATAATTATTATAATTATTATTATTATTATTATTATTATTATCACCTCCGCCAAGTGAAACTGCAGAGGTTTTGTTTCATCGGGGTTTGTCTGTTTGTCTGTGTTTGTCTGTTAGCAAGATAACTATAAAAGCTACGGACAGACATGGATGAAATTTTCAGAAAATGTTGATTCTGGCACAATAGTTGGGGAGACAAAGTCTTAAAAATGGGTTGAACCTGACATGGTCTGCCATTCTTTTTATTTGTTTGTTGTTGTTTTTTTTTTTTTTTTGTAAATTTTGATCCTAAGGGCCAATATTTGAAGGGTCTGCTCTGCTGGAAATATTGTGAAAAAAAATTGTGGCCTTATTAGTGTATGTACCCCTCATTTTTTGATATAAAATTTTGCAAAATGAAACTTTTCCTTCATTCCTCAGTGGACTGGGTAAGCTGTCAATAAATGCAATCAGGATGCAAAAAACACATATGGTGACAACCTTCAATGAAAAATTATTTCTTAAAACACATTTCTGCATGAGTTTGGCTCAATTTAATGCAAAAAAAAAAAAAAAAAATAGGTGTTTTCTCACTTTTTTCCAATATTTTCAACTTTACTTCATTGGCAATCAACTATTCCCCCAAGTTATGACATCAGCCGCTTGTATCCGGGATCTTGTCCTTTCGGTCATGACCCAAAGCTCATGACCATAGGTGAGGGTAGGAACGTAGACTGTCCGGTAAATCCAGAGCTTCTCCTCTCGGCTCAGCTCCTTCTTCACCACGGCAGACCGGTACAACGACTGCATCACTGCAGACGCTGCACCGATCGACACTCAACTGTCCCATCTGATGAAAGGCAGAAAAAATAATATTTTAAAAAAGTAAGGCAGCCCTGCACAGCCTCCAATTATCAATACAGATGATTACGTATTGCATATTATCGACAATTTTTGAATAATATTTGTTCCTGTTATGTGCATTCCTTAACAGGGTGTGATTGGAAAAGGAATTACATAACTGACTGCTGAAGTAAAACATAACATGAGTGCATCTGAAAACCCTCGGCCTGACTTATCAGAGGTTTTGCAGATACATACAGACGGATGGACTACAAACTAACGACAACACCCTTCAGCCAGTGCAGCAGAGGGTAAGTACACAGTACAAAGGCAGAAGAAGGCTGTCATTAATGAAGATTCTTGTAAACCATTTACTTAGAAAAAAACTTGTGCTCAGCACTATTCGAAAGCTCATCAGTTGTATTGTAATGTCAGTGGAGGTGAATATGGATGTTAAAGTAATGTGCTTTTACTTTCATGTTGACTGCCACTCGATTCATTAAGCCTGAGTATTTTCACTCACTGCAGCACGGGCAGAGGCTACCACTCATGACACATTCCAGTTCTTCCACACCCCCTGTCCCCAGTCACTCCCCAGGCGGTCTTGGAGTTTCTGGATCCGCATGCTTTAGCTGAGGCTTGCATAGCAAGCGCTGCAGCACTTCCTGTTTGCCTGGTTTGGCACCTGGCAAACAGGGCCACGCCTCAATTTTGTCTCTGTCATGCGGAAAATACGCAATAAACAATACACACAAAGATTATTATGATATTTTGACAGGGAACACATTTCAAATGTAAACAGATTCTCATAGTTAAAGACTGAAAGCTAGAGGCCTTACAGTCTTCACTATCTGTTACAACCCATGAATGGATTCACATTAAAAATGTGTTTTAAAAATTTCAATACAGGGTGGGGAAGCAAAATTTACAATGAACATTTAGTTGTTTTTTCTCAGCAGGCACTACGTCAATTGTTTTGAACCCAAACATATACTGATGTCATAATCATACCTAACACTATTATCCATACCTTTTCACAAACTTTTGCCCATATGAGTAATCAGGAAAGCAAACGTCAAAGAGTGTGTGATTTGCTGAATGCACTCGTCACACCAAAGGAGATTTCAAAAATAGTTGGAGTGTCCATAAAGACTGTTTATAATGGAAAGAAGAGAATGACTATGAGCAAAACTATTACCAGAAAGTCTGGAAGATACTATTAAAGAAGAATGGGAGAAGTTGTCACCCCAATATTTGAGGAACACTTGCGCAAGTTTCAGGAAGCGTGTGAAGGCAGTTATTGAGAAAGAAGGAGGACACATAGAATAAAAACATTTTCTATTATGTACATTTTCTTGTGGCAAATAAATTCTCATGACTTTCAATAAACTAATTGGTCATACACTGTCTTTCAATCCCTGCCTCAAAATAGTGTAAATTTTGCTTCCCCACCCTGTACAATGGAAATAGGAATTACAAGTATGTGTACTGTCCATGACTTAGAGGAAAATGGGACATGTGTGTGTTTATTAGGTGGTTTTTAAATTAGCTGACCCTATATCTAGACTGCTCACCTGATTTGCCTTTAAAATCCAGTGGAAAGCCCACCACTCAGAGGGGAAGGGAGGGGAAGGGGAGGGGAGGGGAGAGAGAGAGAGAGAGAGAGAGAGAGAGAGAGAGAGAGAGAGAGAGAGAGAGAGAGAGAGAGAGAGAGAGAGAGAGAGAGAGAGAGAGAGAGAGAGAGAGAGAGAGAGAGAGAGAGAGAGAGAGAGAGAGAGAGAGAGAGAGAGAGAGAGAGAGAGAGAGAGAGAGAGAGAGAGAGAGAACAATACAAAAACAGAAAGACTGACAATCTAGAAGACAAACGTAGCTCTTAAAAGTGCCTTTTTTTTAATAGTAAAATGAGCTGCAATTCACAGGGCTTTAAAGATGGAGAGGGATTTATAAACCTGGTGAGAGAAAAAAAAAAACAAATCAATATAGAATTGATGACCAATCTACATATTACAATATGCATATTAAATAACTACTACGTTAAGATGTTAATGAAATGCTCATGCAATCACAATGTGTTTAACATGACAATTTTATGATTTTAAAGACCAGACCATGTATGAGCAGGGGTTCTAACATGATATGTCTAACACACCCTGTCTTAATTCAAAACTGATATGTAAATAGGAATAAAATGATCAGGGTACCAGGCCATACCAGACATACCAACTGTGGCTTCAGATTGTAGCCTTGGCCAACGCATATAAAGTAGGGAATAGGCAAGACGCAATATGCAAGGAAACAGCACATAATACCCATCCATTCACCACTACATCTGAAGATACATTACGGATGAGGACCATGACCTTGGTAGGAATTTAACACATGAACATGTTAGCCACTAGGCTAACAGCACTCTTTGCTAATCATGCACATTTTATTTGGCGCAAAAAAAGTGATAATGTCGTCTCTATCCCATGAAATTATTACAGTGCACCTCCAGCGAGACAAACAAAAAAAAAGACCTCGTATGGTTTATTTAGATCATTTTAGGTTTTTAAATGCCATTTCTACTTGTATTTCACATAACATACTTACATAGCGGAGTTGAAAAGCGCAACGATGCTTGAGATCGTCGCATACAGTGACGAGTCACCATTGAAGAAGTTGATTGGCCACTGTAATTTACGCCAAAATAAATCATAACTAAACATAGATATGCATTCTTATATATATATATATATATATATATATATATATATATATATATATATATATATATATATATATAAAACTTTGTCATATTGTCTTCTTCCACCAGAAATGTAACGTTGCAGGCAGTGACCTGAACTTCATTCAGTTCCCACAGCAGGCCTTATAGGTCTGACACTGACTGCAGGAGCCAATGCCAGATGACCAGTGACGTGCAGTCAGAGGAGGCAGGGGAGGCAGAGCCTCCCTTGTCAATCTTGAAAAGAAAAAAAAACTTGACTGTAATATACAATAAATGTTGATAGTTGTCAGCTGGTATGTCCTATAAACTAATTTTCCGTTCGAATCCAATAATGTTATTATTATCATTATTTTTTTGTCAATTAGAATAGCAGAATTTCTGCATGCTCCGTTCAAATACAGGGAGGAGATGTGCCGTGAGGCAGCGCTGTGCTGTGCCTCCAGGAGAACTGTCTCCTCCCCTCATGAACTCTGCTGGTACCCAGAGAAAATATTGTCGCTGTCCCTCTGTATATCGCAGTTCAAATGCTTTCAAACACTCTGATTATATGCTCTATCCTTCCATAATCTGCATAACGTACGGAATGTATTTCTGTAATGTGTTTAGGCTCGCAGATTAATCATAAAACCGCAGTGAAAAAGTCACTAGGGGAGGCAAACAGTACCCCTGCCTCATGATAGATGGTACCTGTGAGTCCACAGATTCATGCACTTATAATCTTCTTCATTCTTTTTTATACACTTTAATTCACCAGGATCGGTGCATGGATTTCATGTACAAATAAAGGTAAGACCATAAACTTGTTTTATTTTTAGTTTGAAATGGCTCTTTTTGAAGGTTTCCTGTTGAGTTCCTGCCAGTCTACCTATGCTGACTATGTGCACAGCCCATATACCCAGGCCATTCCTTTGGCTCACTCTCTCTATTCCAGTTTCTCAGGCCACCATATATTTGTAGATCTGGCTCTGAAAGAGTCAGTGCCTCCCCAGCCATGAACCCCACTGCACGTCACTGGGAGGTGATAATAATAATAATAATAATAATAATAATAATAATAATAATAATAATAATGATAATGAATTGGCTATGGTCTAATACAAGCCAAAGGTTTGTTTCACTGTAATCACTGTAACATATGCATTTAAGGTGATATTTTTAGTCATTTTGTGTTTTATCCTATGAGTTAACAGTCACTTAACAGTCAGTTCACCTCTCCATAGGATGGCATTGCACGCACATCGACACGTCTCCTCTCGTCAGTAAACGACGCTGAGGGATGAGACTGTGTTGACCAAAGGGAGCGGTTACTGGAGCGGACCAGAACCACTACTGTCACTGGTCATTGGGTGTCACTCGTCATTATCAGTTTGATCTTTTCAGACAATCATTTTTCAGTGCTCCATTGAATCTGACTGTAATGTTTTCTAAATGTCTACTCTGAGTACGTTTTACAGCCTGTACTTCTTTACTTTCACTTGGTAAATGAACTGCGTCAGTACTTTCTGTGTCTGTAAATCTAAAGAATGGTTGTAGGTTTTTCAAATTCTGTCACTTTGTCAGTGCAGTGAAAACATGAGGCCCTTTTCCACCACAGGAACTTTTGCAGGAACTTTCTGTATTACCCTGAACTTTCAAAGTTCCTGGTGCGTTTCCACCGAAAATTACCCAGGTAAATGACTTTCCCCCGGCCCTGAATTTACCCTGAAAAAGTTCCTGGTACAGAGGTAGTACTGTTCAGATTACCAGGAACTTTAAGGGGCGGGGCTGTGTGCTGCAGAAGGCTGAGTGGTGGACTAGACTGACAGCGTTGCCGCATTCTGTTCACCGCCAATATTTAACTCATTTAATTTCCACAAGTTTTGTATTTTGATCATTCAGAAAATGGACCAAAAGAGAAGCTACAACAAGTGGACGGACGATGAGGAAATTCAGACGGACTTTGAATCGCCGACACGAAACGAGCGAGTAGAAGCTGTCGGAGCCAAATATAAGACACAAGCCTAAAGAAATACGAGAAAAGAAGAAGAAATTTATGCAGAATTAAAAGAAACTAAAGGAGCACAACGGTTGCAGTGGATCTGACTGTGGAACAAACCAATGGTCTGAATATGACACAAATATTCTCTGTTTAGTTGGTTCATGCTGTAACAGTAGTCAGCGGTACATCAGCTGTTTAGTCAGAAGTGAAGTCCAGTTATCCTAATGCTAATGCTAATGCTAACTGGTCAACAGTCTGACACTAAACCTAAATCAGAACTGGATGGATTCGTGTTGTCGCTGTGAGCTGAACACTGATTTATTCTGTATGTTTGTGATTTCCACCTGAAATGGACCGGACGGACTCGCCTGTTTTTCTGAACCTGCGGCTCATTTGTGTCCTGGTCCAACATCTACTGTTTACAACGACCCAGGTCAGACATGTGACCCCTAACCCTAACGGCCCAGGTCAGACAGGTCACAGGTCACATGACACAGGCAGGAATCTGTCATCATGTGTTCTGTTATTCCTTTTAGCATTTTTATTACTTTTCCTGTAGGAAAGTGAAAAAGGGACCAGGACCATGGAGTTCCAGACCGGCTGTCCTGGACCACCTGGTCCACACACTGGTCCAGACCCTGGTCCAGAAGCCTGAACCTTTCAAACATGTTTATTTCCCTTTTAATCTCAAGTCACCTTGGTTTTTTTTTTTTTTTTTTTTTTTTTTTTTTTAACCTTTTGTTTTGTTTCAATTTTTAATAAAAAAAAAATCTAACCTAATGCTGTCTGTTCATTTACAAGACATCAAAATATGAGTAGAGTATAAGTACTTTTATCAGTAATATGCAGTTGAATTAAATGCAGGTATTTGAGTAAATCTGTCAGACTTTAGGTTGAACCTGGACTAGATCTGTAAAACAATAGAAATGAAACAGAACCATCCATCACACTGAAAGTTAGATGTGATTGAGTTTAAGGAATGAGAAGTTGAAAACACATGTTCTACCATTTTTAGATACAAATTAAGGATCTGTAATGATGGTTAACTTCATTTCAAATGTATTCCAGATGGATTAAGTGATTCAACAACCAGTAAAATGTTAAACCCAACCTGTGCACTTCAGCTCTGTGTCATTTTATTGAACTAGAGGTTAGTTTGTGAATGGACATGAACTGGACTACAGGTTCTGGTTCTGCTCCTCATACATCATCAACCTGATTTGAATAAATTACCCTGAACTTTGGGGTGCCATGGAAACGCAATTACCAGGAACTCTTTTACCCCAAATAAGTTCCTGGTAAATAAGTTCCTGGGCTTTTGGTGGAAAAGGGCCTAATGTCAACTACAGTTTAAGACAAATGAGGCTGTACTTACTCAGTCATCTTAGATGTCATGTTTCAGGAGTATTTCTGGAACAGCTCTGTGTCAGTCCACTTCAAGGCTTGTGTGATGGATTTGGACGAACCTTTGTTCACAGGAGTACTTTCAGTTTACATACTGTCCTTAAATTATATTCAGGAACTTACATTCTTTGGAGCCTGTTTGGTGACGTGAGAAAAAAACCCCATTTGCATGGCCACGATTTAAATCAAAGCTCTTCCGTATGATGAGTCATTCTTACACTTTTCTTTTGTCATCTTCAGATGCTCCTAATAAGTGTGTGTCAAACTAAAATGTAAAAGAAATCCACCAGGTTTTCAAACTCAAAAATGTTTAATTCTCATATACTGCTCATATTTCTGGTAAAGGTCTGACTAATCATTTTATTCGGTCTGAATGAAATAATTGGCCGAACCTGGCTGAGCCTCCTGTCAATCATCCATTACCACCATCCCACATCTGGTACCGGTACCTCTGAATGCTGCTGATGAATGAAGGATGCAGATCCAGTCCAGTAGTCTGGTGGACTGGACTGAACACAGGTCTGCACAAAACCACATTTGTACTCATACTCTGTGTACATGTACTCATACTCTGTGTACATGTACTTATACTCTGTGTACATGTACTTATACTCTGTGTACATGTATTCATACTCTGTGTACATGTACTTATACTCTGTGTACATGTACTTATACTCTGTGTACATGTATTCATACTCTGTGTACATGTACTTATACTCTGTGTACATGTACTTATACTCTGTGTACATGTATTCATACTCTGTGTACATGTACTTGGAGTCCCACACTGTAGGATGATAAATGTATGGACTATGAAACCTCTAATGTTTACAGACAATGAACAGACCACATGCACAGACCACCTGACTGGAGACCCTGAGCCAGCGCTGCACAGACCACACCCTTAATTACAGACCACACCCTTAAACACAGACCACACCCATAAATGCAGACCACACCCATAAATACAGACCACACCCTTAAACGCAGCCCACACCCTGAAACACAGACCACACCCATAAATGCAGACCACACCCATAAACACAGACCACACCCTTAAACGCAGACCACACCCTTAAACACAGACCACACCCATAAATACAAACCACACCCTTAAACACAGGCCACACCCTGAAACACAGACCACACCCTTAATTACAGACCACACCCATAAACGCAGACCACACCCATAAACACAGACCACACCCTTAAATGCAGACCACACCCTTAAACACAGACCACACCCTTAAACATAGGCCACACCCTTAAACACAGACCACACCCATAAATACAGACCACACCCTTAAACACAGACCACACCCATTCGCCCCCCCAGGATAGCTTTCCACCTGGACCTGATGGAAAGCTATCTGTGGGGGGGGGGGGGGGGGGGGTACCAGTACACCAAGCCGCTCCTCCATGGATGTAGTTCTGACTAATGCTTTCTATCAGGTCCGACAAATAAATGAATACACATTTGCACTCTTCTGCTGTTTATGTTTTCTTTACTGCTGGTGAATGTAATTTTATTTGACTTCATTAATGCCAACTCCCATCACCGCATCGTGTCCTGTCAGGAAGCCGGGCTACAGGCTCCGAGCGCCGGTTCCTGTCCGGCTTCCACACCGGTGCACTTGGAGGGCTTGATCCATGTGCGAAGCGGGGCTTGGAGGTTGGAGCACAGCTTGGTTCTGAGTTTTGTAAATCAAACTAGTTCCATGGTCTGTAAACGGAACCGGTTAGGAGAACGGAAAAAACTTCCCGCTCCCCTGAAGGCTTTTCAGTGGCACAGGTAGAAGGAGCTCCTGCCTGGATCAGGGACCACTGTCCCACTGACACAGAGAAACAGAGCCAATTTAATTTTTTTCAGGAAACAGTATCTCATAAACTCAGAAAAACAGAGCAATTTTTTTTCCCCAGAAAACAGTATCTCTAAAACTGATGCCTTCACAGTTCCATATGTCATCCCTTACTGGAATAAATATGTGGAATACTTTGACTGGAAAAAGGTCTTATCCAACCCATACCTGTTGACCGACAAAGTTAGAGAAATTTAGTGTAAAATAATTCATAAGTTTTACCCATCTAATGATCATATTGTTAAAAGATTCAAAAGAGACATTGATGTGAAATGCACTTTCTGTTCTGTGAACACTGAAACAGTTTCTCATTTATTTTGGCACTGCCTGGATGTCCAAAGCTTTTGGTTTGATATTTGTAATTTTGTTGCTAGATACATTGAAAAAGATCTCAAGTTGTTTTGGAGAGATGTGCTTTTTGGCCTCTTTGATATTAATAGAAATAAGACCAGTTCTAATGAAACATTTATTATTAACCTTATCATTCTTTTGGCAAAATTCCACATTCACAAATGCAAGTTCTCTCAGCAAAAAACCTCTTTTACCGCTTTTCACAGTGAGGTCAAACAGTACATCGACTCAGTTAAGTTTTCTCTTAATCAAAAGGCAACAAGAACTGTGAACATCTGTATACATTTTGGCATTTGTTTTGTAAACCCCCCCACCCCCTGGCAAGTTATATGATGTGATTCTCATGTTTCATGTTAAATACTTGTAATTTTACAAACCTTGCACAGTTTATTATTTGCTGAAAATCTTCATCTTTGAAAAACTGGCAAATGATAACTAAACTATATTTAAAAAAAAAAAAAACTGAAACAAAACAAAAAAAAACACTTCCTGAAGCAGTCACGTGGTACAGCCGGGCAGCGAGGCTTCGGACGTCATCATTGCGGCTCCTCCCCTAAACGAAGCAAGCCTCGACACGCGCTTCACGGACACGCCCCCTCCATTACCGGACACGCGCTTCGAAGCTTCGGCACATCTCCTAACATCACTAAAATACAGTTTCATCCAGCTTTATTTTGAAAGCTTCCTGTTGGGTTTCTGCCAGTCCACCTGGGTCTGCTTGATGCAGGGACTTTATAAACTGGCGGCGAAGAAGAAGAAGGAGCAGCGGCAGATAAAAGAGGCGAAGAAGAAGAAGCCGGTCCTCCATTGGTTTTGATATTAGCTCAGTTAGCTTAGCTTAGCTTAGCTTAGCTTAGCTCGCTAGCTGCTAACACACTGGTCTGTGTGATGGAGATAAACTGTGTTTCTGACGGACTTTGTGTAAAGAACAACCGAACAATGTCCCTAAAACTCCAGATGTTGAGGTCGTTGGTGGAGCAGAGACTAACTGCAGCAGCTGAGGAGATATTTGGACTGGTGGAAAGAACCATGGTAGAGTACGAAGAGGAACTTTGTCAAACTAAAGAGGAAAACCAGAGACAAAAACAAATACTGGACTCTGTTCTGAATCCGCAGGTCGTGGCTCATCCTCCAGGTTTGGTCCATGTTTACATCTTATCTGTGTTTTCTGGTGTAAATCAGGTTAGATAAATATCCGTCATACACTTTATTGTTATTTATGCACCTCCATTCTACTGGAAATGTACATTTTACTTTGCACATAACAGTTTATTGATGCACCTTACTGTTTTACTGTTTTACCCAGTTCTGTTTTTATTTACTTCTTACTTATTATGTATAGTGTGTTTGTGTGTTTGCTTTTGTATTCTATTTGTGTTCTATGTCTTTTAATCTGTTCTTGTATTTTACTCTGTTATTTTGGTTTTTATTTATTTTTCTGTTCGGCACTTTGGTCCACTGTGGTTGTTTTAAAGTGTTTTACAAATAAAGTTGGATTGGATTTGTTTTATCCTTGTAGTCATTGGTATCTATCTATCTATCTATCTATCTGAAGGCATATTCACTGACTTTTCTAATTCATTAAACTTAAGTGTATAATGTCAGTGTTTACCATGTGTGTATTATTGTGTGTTGTGTATTATTTGCAGATGTTCAGGATCTTCCGGTGTTGAAAGAGGATATTCCCTTTGATCAGGAGGAGGACTGGACCAGTCCTAGTGTAGACCCAGACCCAGAACCCTCCCTCATGAAAGAGGAACAGGAGGAGATGAAGATCAATGACACAGAGCAGCTCATTCCACTGTCAGGTAGTTTAGGACGTCAACCTGGACTGATCACAGGTTTTATTTCGGATTTCTTCTCACTGATATCTGGGGTTTGGACGTCAGCTGATTCCATGTCCAGATCCAGTACCAGTGTGCAAATAAGAAGCTGAAAAAGTCACTGTTCTTCAGTTTTCTCCCCAACTGTGATCTGAGCTGTTGTAAACATCAACATGATTAGTGAATTAAATACAGGAAAATACATGATTATCACTAAAAAATGCAAAATACAGAGCATAACGTCAGCTTCCTGATAAAACCTGCTATGTGACTTTTGGCAAATTTTACAGGAGGAACAAAAAACTGTTTATATAACAGGAAACTGTAAAATATGACAAAAAAAATCTGTTCCTTTAATGTTGGTACTTATGATGGAATGTAAACAACTTTCACAGGAGACTGAAATTTGAAGCTATAATAGGGGAGATAGCAGGTTTTTATTCCCAACCAAAAATGTCACTTAGTAGGTTTTTATCAGGACGCTGACGATAATATTATAATAAATGGTGATAAATCACTTAATAGTTAAACCTAGAGATAAAATCATTTGTGAACTGCCATAAAAGTAGTACTGGGTCTTTATTGGTTAAAAGTTTGTTATATTGTTTCTTCCTTTTGTTTGTCGTCCCATGGGCAGAATTCGCCTCCACGGCAGCGTTTTCTGAGTCCCATCCATCTGGACTGGATTCACCACAGTCACAGAATGCATTCATGTTTTTAGATCCAGAAAGTCCTTGTGGAAAACACCAGAGGATGAACACAGAAGGTCTACAGGTAAGAGTCGACACATCAACACAAATCCTTCTGCAGACGCTGAAGTTCAGCTGTGGAATTCAGTGGATCTGATCCTGAACTGTTGTTCTGTTTGAAGTTGGTGGAATCTGTTCTCACCACTAAACCCGGTGGTGAACAAATCATAAACGAATACCATGAAACGCAGACGTTGTCGGATGTTTCCAGAAGGAAGATGGTGAAAATACTGACAGCCGACATGACCGAGAAGAACGGGTATGTTTCCCACAACATTTCTACAACTACATTGTAGCTTTAGTTTTAATTAAATCCAAAAAATGACTGAGGAATCTTTTCTGCAGAACGTCTCCATCCAGAGAAGTAAAAGAAATGTACGCCAGAGGAATCATCACCTTATTCCCCAACCTCAGAGACCCGTTGTCCAAGAACGGATATGTGAGTTGAACCATGAATGTCTGTGGCTCCAATGATGGAAAACTTGGAAAAACTATTAAAATAATTTTTTTTGTTTATTTCTTTTGAGATCTCTTGGGAAAAGTCAACAAATTATTTTTTTCGGTCTTCATGCTCCTTACCTTTTTGAGAAATTGGCGATTTTGTGATGAAAATACACTATATTGACAAAAGTCTGTGGACCCGTTGAGTTCAGGTGTTTCTTTTCTGACAGGGGTCTGGGATATAAAACAATGACTAATGTCAGAATGAAGTTTTATATTATGGGATAAATATTAGTGCATTGGTTAGTTTGGGTTAAATTGTTATCTTTGCTTCCAAAAATTGCTCAGAGATGGTTTTGACTTCATTTCTTTCAACATGGATTTCTTTTTTTTCTTTTTTTTTTTTTTGTCAACGATTTTAAATGTTCTCCCTCCTAAATTTCTAAAATATTTTTCCTGGTCTGACTGTAAATAATAATTTTCTACCACAACTAACCATCTACTTTCTTCACGTCTCACTGAGGAAGAAAAATCTACTGTTAAACTTTTAGGAAATATTGATGTTTTTATCTCAAATCCTCATGAACAGGACTTCTTACAGCTGCAGACATGATGTGTCCCAATACTTTTGTCCATATTGTGTACGTCACAGCTCTGACCATCGGTTACTTTCATTGCAGATTAATCTGTCGACATTGTAATTAATCTATTAGTTCTTCACTCTCTGACCTACTTCACATGACTTGGAATTTTCTACTGAAAATAAAAAGAATAAGACAGAAGGCCGAGAGTTACAACTTTACATTAAAATCAATAAGTTCTAAATTAAATAAATTAATAAAATAATCACAAGTGTAGAGGAAGGAGATAATCTGAGCTGTAGAGTGTCTCACATCTTTTATTATATTTTACTCTGACAATTTAACGTTTTTCAGTTAGGTTTCTCCAGATTATTGACCAGGACAGGAAACATACGACTGGTCCCAGAACAGTTGTTGAGGAGTTTTTAAAAATGTCTGTGATCTGTGGAACACCCTGAATCTGACCAGGATATGGTTTACATATATGTTACAAGTAACAACTGTTTTTGATGTTTGTTGCTCTTTAAGGAGCACTATTATGACGCTGAAACCGGCAGCGGATACTTGGCCTGGAGGATCAAAACCATCCAGAGATCCATTCCTAAAGAGAGACGAGCATCAGTTCAAGGTAACGAAGAAAACCGAGCAGAAATGAACGGAGCACCAAGTCAGAGCCAGAGTTTGACACTGGGTCTCTGCAGATCGATTAGATATGTAGACTAATAATCAGAATTTTAGATCTTAAAAATGTCTGAGATTTGAGTTTGACGAGTCTTAAAAATAGATTAGAATATGAAGTTAGCATTAGTTTCATAAAGTCAAATAAGTTCTGTCTCTTTCGGGGGAAAAAAATGTAAAACTAGAAAAACAAGGTGGGAAGGAAGGTACGTGTTTGGGTTAGAAAAAGGAAAGAGAGAATAGAGAGGAATGAAAAAAACGAAGGAATGAAGTAATAAAGTAAAGAAAGAAAAGGTAGGAGAGAAAAAAGTAGGAAGGAATGAAGGAAAGAAAGAAGGATGGAAGGAAAAGGGAAGGTAGGGATGAAGGACAGAAAGAGAAGTAGTTAGGAAGGAAAGAAAGAAAGGGAATGTAGGAAAGAAAATGAAAGAAATTAAGAAGGTAAGAAGCAATAAAGTAAAGAAAAAAGGTAGGAGAGAAAGAAAAAGTAGGAAGGAATGAAGGAAAGAAAGGATGGAAGGAAAAGGGAAGGTAGGGATGAAGGAAAAAGAAAAAAGTAGGAAGGAAAGAAGGAAATTAAGAAGGAAAGGTGAGTAGGTTGTAGGGTAGGAGGTTAGGAAACATGTCGTGTCTTTTTTTCATCTGTTTTTTTGTTTCCAGTTTTTTAAACGTAAATAGTTTCTTGTTTCTTTTCACTAAACAAATCAAACCAGACATTTTAGGTCTCTGTCTTGGTTAAACTTTTCCACCATTTTCAGGTGTTTTTCACCCAAATCGATGAATTATTTAATGATGAGAATAATCTTCAGGGTCAGTGTTGACTGTAAATAATCAAACATTAAATGTCATTAACATGTTTTATAGAAGCGTCGGAACTTAATGGAGATGATGATGTGACTGAAGTGTGTTCAGGTCCACGTTCTTCTAAACGCCAGAGGACGAACACGGACGCTCAGCAGGTACGAGTCCACACATCAGCTGTAGGTGGTCTGTTCAGCGGTGGACGTCAGTGGATCTGATCCTGAACTGTTGTTCTGTTTGAAGTTGGTGGAATCCGTCCTCATCACAAAACCTGGCGGTGAACGAATCATAAACGAATACAATGAAACCCAGACGCTGTCGGACGTTTCCAGAAGGAAGATGGTGAAACTACTGACAGACGACATGACCGAGAAGAACGGGTACGTCTGCGTCTGTATTTAACCCTTTCATGCATGAATGATGAGAGCCTCAGTCCAGATTTTCAAAACAAACGAACGTCCTGTCCCCTCAAATTAAAGTTTTCGAAGGGAGGGAAAAGCTGCAGAACAGCAGGAGGTTTAGAGGAACGAGTAAGGGGTCTGTAAGTTTCACTTTCACTTTAAGGTCTGCG
This sequence comes from Sphaeramia orbicularis, assembly GCF_902148855.1. Taxonomy (NCBI): domain Eukaryota; kingdom Metazoa; phylum Chordata; class Actinopteri; order Kurtiformes; family Apogonidae; genus Sphaeramia; species Sphaeramia orbicularis. The sequence continues at coordinate 53,722,317 of NC_043967.1, read as the reverse complement.
TGTACTCATTCTGTGGTACGTACGCTAGTGATGCGCAAGTTTTTTTTTTTTTTTTTGTTTTTTTTTAACCCGTGGGGCTTTTGTGGAATTATTGCAGCTGACCCAAACCACCCAGCAAATGAACTGACATTCTTTTGACCCACCCCCACCTGACCTGTGAGTAACCCACTGAGCTTCGCATAACGTATGGTGCAGAACGAACCCCCGTATAACCCCTGGACGGACCTGTCCATAGACTGGCTACAGCAGTTGGTAAGCATATGGCCTGTGGGCCAAAACCAGCCCACCAAAGGTTCTAATGTGTCCCACAGTCTGAATTTGGAAAGTGCCAAAATGATCCTGAAGTTATTAAGAGTCAAAGGTGTCATAGTTGTTTTAGATCAGGTTCCACATTCAGTCCAACTGGGATCTACAGTCAAATAATAGTATAACTAGAAAAGCACTTGGAGAGCACAGACCTCGCCAAGGCAGATCAGTCCCCCCCCATCACCAAAATTTTATCATTTGTTCCTTGTACCAGTATTAACATTTCCTGAAATTTTCATGAAAATCCCTCCATAACTTTTTGAGTTATCTTGCAAACTCACTAACAAACAAACTTGAGAAGCACTCAGAGAGCACAGACCTCTGCCAAGGCAGACCCCCCCCCCCCCCCCCCCCCACACACACACACACACACACACACGCACACCACCCCCGATCACCACCAAAATGTAGTAATTTCTTCCTTGTGCCAGTATCAATATTTTCTGAAATTTTCATGAAAATCCCTCCATAACTTTTTTAGTTATCTTGCTAACTAACCAACAAACAAACAAACAAACTCTGATGAAAACATAACCTCCGCCGTTCCTTGGCAGAGGTACCAAACCCTGGCAAAAACATTACCTCCTTGGTGGTGGTAATAACCTACAAATAATGACTCCAAATTTAAATCCAAATTTCATTGTAAGAAGTTGGTATGGGATCGGTATCAGCAAAAGTAATCCTAAAAAAAAAATCATGTCGGAAGCAAAAAAATGCAGATCAGGACATCCTTAGTTTATATCCTGTTAGCTTTAGTGGTGCTTTCCCTGCTGACGCCGTAGTGCAGCAGGTCTGACCTGTCTGTTTTAGTGTTGGCTTCTTGGCTCTGCCCTGGTTTGTCAGACTGCCTTCCTTCTGTAGTGGCCTCCCTGGCGCTGCCTCCACTCTACCCACCTTTAAATACAGCTCCATTTTCCAGCTGCTCATTAACTCATCAGTTTGTGCATAATCACATCACAGTTATCCTGTCTACAATCTCCATGGCGACAGCACCTATCCCAGCAAGCGTCTCACATGTGCAGAGAAGCAGCGGCTCATCAGGGAACGCAAGAAGGCTGAACTGGGTGTAGCCGTCTTCAGAGCGATGGATGCCGCCAGGAAGCGCCTGAAGAGGAAGCAGGACCCTGAGGCTGCTCGGGAGCGCGACAGGATTCGAATGGCCAAGTACCGCGCTCGAGTGAAGATGCGAAAAGATGCTGAGCGAGCCTCGGCTGCCTACGCCGCGAAGTCCAGCCACGGTTGAACTCGACAAGGACAGATTTTAAACCAGGGCTCCAGAGATTCACAGACTTTTAAGACAGAATTGGTACAATGTAGCACATGTGATGATTAAAGGTGGGGTAGGAGATCCTGGAAAAAGGGTTCGAGCAAGTTACAGTTTGAAAATACACAATTCAACTGTCCAAACCCCTTTCTTCAGACGCCCCCCCAAAGCCACGCCTCCAGAGTACTGGAACGCACACTGCTTGTTCCTGATGGTTGACATGTTTTGTGCAGCATCAGTCCCCCCCCCCCCCACGTACATGTGGATCCATGCAAACCTCTGAATTCAGCTCTGCAGGCGCCCCTGTTCATCATTAGATTACATTAGAAGTTGGACGTTTCATTTGTTATTTTGATACGTGTTCCAGTTTGTGTCCTACTTGTATTACCTATAAGAACGAGGGGGGGTGGGGGTGTATACATGGGCACGGACTGCAGAAGTGACAGTGAAACTTTAGCGGTACTAGTTACTCTACGTCTCCCGTTCTTTAATCTTTGTGAACTTTCATTTGAGGGGGCAGGACAGTTTTTTTGTATGAACTGTATGGTGTGGTGGTGCACAAACGTCAGTTCATTCAGTCATTTGGATGTGACGCTTAAAATGATTGGATGGTGTTTTTTCAGTCCTGTCTGTTCCGCAGGTGACTAAAAGTTTTTATTTTTGTGTCAGAGCATTTAATTAATTGGTTGCAATCGGGGTGTGAAGGGGATTTTAAGGAATATAGTAAAAATGCTCCAGGAAAACATCTCCTACCCCACCTTTAAGTTCAGATCATGCATTGGTGAAATGCAGAATATTAACACTCTTTAAAAGACGATCTAGAATATAGAAACATCCCACTGTTTTTAAATGGTTGTACATGATTTTATATTTCATGAGAATGTAACATATTTATTGTCATAAAGTTTGCATTCAGTGTACTATAAATAAGTTATGGAACATTTGTGACTTGCTTTTTTTTTTTTTTTTTTTTTTTTAAACATTAAGGATCTTCATGACACATTGACACAGTAGTCTGCAGCTCCGTAACCATAGTGGACCTGCAGCTCCATAACTGATACTCCTCCCCATAAGTTCACAAATGCACACATTTTTTGCTCAAACATTGGTAGTATGATAGATAAATATGTTATGTAGCATATCCATACCAATTTGGAATAATATTTGAGCAAGAACAGCATGTTATGCACTTTTGTGCAAACCATAAATAACTGCTGTATCATTTCTAAATGTTAACGTGTTCTTTTGTTGGAAGCTCCAAGAATAAGTCCGGATTCTTTTAGGTCTCATTTTTAAAAATTTATTATTGACTTGAATTAATTATTGAATCATACTATAACCTTTTTCTTTATTTTATCTTATCAGATATGAAATACTCAAATTAATCACCCTTGAGTAAACATTTAACTTTTACCATTTTTTAAAAAAAATTCTCAATGTAATTTTACTAAAGTAAAAGAATCTGAATCTGTATATATGTCTGCAGTCTACTACTGCAGTTTTTCTCTTTGTCAACACACACCACACAAAAGCCTCAGCAGAATGCCTGTGTCTCAGATGCATTCTACCACATATCTCCACACTCAATTTAAAAAAAAAAAAAAAAATCACTGATCAGTTCACATCATTGTCAGTCATGTTCACACCAAGATCCAAACCACAAGCATCACTCAGACAACTCTGAGATGTGCATCACCAAGAACTGAACCAACATCCAAATCTCACACACTCATCCCACACACACAGTGCACTGGCACCACACTCACACAGCCAGAACACCAAAACTATAAAACGTACAAAGCCAGCGTTCATGAACATGTATCAAAGCCATGGCACAACCCAACAGAGCTCTAAGAAAGCAGAAATAACACAAACACAGAGAAACAGACACACAAAAAACTACTAATCTGTCCATATAACGGCTCAATGTCATTTAATATGTGACAGAGCGACGGCTCAACATTATTAATATGCAATGGAGTGTGATGGCCGTCAGCCATTTTGTCTGTTTCTCTGTGTTCTCCTCCATGTTAGCTCTAGTCGGCTCCGCCCCCTCGTTCCACACACCTGACCAGACCCTGGATAAGAGTCCTGGAAACAAAGAAGGCTCTGTGTTCCTCCAGCTTGGCCCTTTGACTTTTGGTTTTGTTTGTTTGGTTCTTTTGGTTTCTTTGTTCTCACATGCATCCACACATCCTCCACCTCACCACTGATGAATGATTTTCACCTGAGTAAGCTGGATTTGAGTTAGAGTTATTCAAATTACATTACCTTTAATTGTCACTGTGCGGACCTTCCCTTCCTTTGGTATGCTCTCATACCAGCTGGGTATAATGGGAGCAAGGACTTAATGTTATTAATATGCAACGGAGCGATGGTTCAAAGTTACTTGCAGAATAATAAAAGAAATTAACAAGAAAAACACAGACCTCTGCCAAGACAGATCTGTGTGTCCCGTCCCCCCATCACCACCAAAATGTAATCATTTCCTCCTTGTGCCAGTATCAACATTTCCTGAAAATTTCATGAAAATCCATCCATAACTTTTTGAGTTATGGATGGCCCAGCTAGGTGGGCTGGGTCACAACATGGACTGGTGTCATGTGACTCTAAAGTCAAACAGATGTGATTCCTCAACTCTGTCAAACCCCATATTTACAGTGTTTTCCTCTTATCTCCTGTTTACGATCGTCTGTGTGCATGTGTGTTTAAAAGTGTGTCTAAGGTGAAACCCAAGTCCTGTGATCATAAATCTGTCAGTTTAGTTTGTGACCAAGATGTGACCCATACTATCCTAAGAACTGTACCACTGACACAAAGGAATCCAAACTAATACTGACTAATATATGATTAAACTGTAGAATTCAACAATCTAAATTAAAATATTTCATGTAGCTTCATAACCGAGCATTTTTTTCCCTTTTTTTTCAAATTTTCACATTAAAAAATAAAACTGGGCAAGTCACCACCTTTACCAGGTTAAAGTACTTACTAGTGCCTACAGAAATATGTAGAATAGAATGTTGTAGGTTTTTAAGTTTAAGAGTTACAGCCCATTGAACAGCTTCAGTGAAAAGTTAAAAAGTGCACAAAAACTTGTTAAAAAAAATAATAAATAGAACTAAATAACTGGTAGATTCATTTAAAGGTTAAAAAGTGCACGAAGAACCAATGATATTAATCCTTAGATCAGTGGTTCCCAACCTTTTTTTACTCCTGACCACATTCTAACACCACAAATTTCTGGCGACCCCAGACATTCAAAACAGAGACATTTTCTTTGCTAAAATTAGTTTTTGATCCTGTAATAGTTTGCTATGCTATGTTGCAAATAAAGTTTAATTTTAGAGGACATTTAGTCTATATAATGTATATTATTGTGGACAGAGGCAGTAAATCCAGGTGTAGATTACTGCACAAAGGGAGAGTTGGATTTTCTTTGGTCAGGATATGTGCAGTCAGTCCAGCTGTGATTTACAAGGAGGACAATTAATACTGAACAAACAAGAACTGAAACTATGAATTATGAAAGAGCTGCAGCATCTGAAACTGACCACAGTGAACATCTGACACAAACAGAACCACAGTGCTGCAGTTTCACAACCACAGTTTGTCATGTCTGTTATGGATTGGAATTGTGTCTGTCAACTCACCATATATTTTTTATTCGTACATTTTTCCCCTTTTTTTTTTTTTTTTAATTAATTACTAGAAATTTCAGGCGACCCCATTTGAATTCCAGGCGACCCCACTTGGGGTCCTGACCCCAAGGTTGAAAAACACTGCCTTGGATGTTACTTGATGCTTCCATATTTTTTCTCCCTTTAGGGGTGTTTCCTGATATAGAAGAATTTACAACATATTCCTGGGATGTTCAGCATTTATGACTTTCTGTCAGCCGTCTTGGTTATGAGTAAAAAATAAATAAATAAACTAGAAAAGCACTTGGAGAGTGCAGACCTCTGCCAAGGCAGATCTGTCCCCCTGATCACCACCCAAACTTATTCATTTGTTCCTTGTGCCAGTATCAGCATTTCCTGAAAATTTCCTGAAAATTCGTCCATGACTTTTTGAGTTATCTTGCTAACTAACCAACAAACAAACAAACAAACAAACCCTGGCAAAAACATGACCTCCTTGGTGGAGATAATAAATGCACTTCCTCTGCCTGGCCACTAGGTGTCAGTGTATGGAATGATGCATGAGCGTCCACTATGTTGGCTCATATGAAACTAAAACAACCAAACCCATGACAATACAAGAGAACAGCTGTAAAACAGATGAACACTAGGAAGGAAAAGGTGTGACTCTGTGACCCAGTGCAGGTTTTAGAAGAACTGAAGTTAAATCCACTGAATATGACTGAGAAGTACTCTGTTCTTCAACCCTGCAGAACGTCTCCACCCAGAGAAGTGAAAGAAATGTACGCCAGAGGAATCATCGACCTCTTCCCCAACCTCAGAGACCCATTCTCCAAGAACGGATATGTGAGTTGAACCAGAGATGGATGTGGTTAGAGACGCTGATTCAGCCACAAATGAGCCACGATAAACATTTTCACATGAGAGACGATGACGTAAAACAGACCAATAATGAAACAAGAACAGACGACACAAGGTGGAACTGACATAAAAGAAAAAAAAAACCAAGATGAAAACCAAGTAAAACAGGTTTGTCAAAGGCATTTGAGTTCAGGTTCCACATTCAGCCCAACAGGATCTCAAACGGACCAGACCGGTAAAATAATAACAGAATAAGCTTTTGATTATAATCCAAATGTTGAAAGTGAAAGTCCAGTTCTTCCTGTAAAAAGGTGCAAAAAAAAAAAAAAAGACTTTCTGACATTTTTATTGCGAAAACAATGAAATCAAGGCCTGTTCTGTTGGGGGTCCTTAAAGGGCTCATATTTGTCTAAACCCACTTTTCTTAGTCTGTGCTTCATTTCTTTGTGTATTTGGACCCTCCAGCTGCTGCTAAACTATATATATATTCATTTACATTTACATTTATGCATTTGGCAGACGCTTTTTTTCCAAAGCAACTTATAGGGGAAAACCAAGAACGAAAGAAAAATACAACAATAAAGACATAAAACAGCTGTACAATTAAAACAGTGTCATACAGAAGAATAAAAAAAGCCAAATAACAGACTAAAATACAAGAATAGATTAAAAAGACATAAAAACAGCTGTACAATTAAAAACACTGAAATAAAAATACCAAGTAAAACAACAGAATAAACATAATACATTTAAAATGAAATGTTTGAACTTTGGGCAAAAATCCAGTGGATTTCTACAACCTGTTTGAATTCCTGCTTACTTAGTTCCGTCTCCACATTTGCTCATATCCGCTCCAGACTTCAGTCCAACATTTCTCCATAATTGTTTGTCGTCATCAGTGGTTGTAGTCCAGACTGAAAATCTGTTCAAACTTGGAGCCCATTACCTCAAATGTTCAGTTGTCGGTTGAACGGGACAGAGCAGCACAGCCAATAACCTGGAGGGGGCGGGGCCTGAAGTGTCTCCTGTGCATTTAAAGGGCCAGCGCTCCAAACCACCTTTCTGGTGTCATTACTCAGAAATAGTGTTGCAGATGGACCTGTGGAGTTGAATGAGTGAAGAGTTCAGAGCCAAGCAGAGCATTTACAGTTTATGGAGACACAGGGAAATGTGGGAAAAGGAAGAACATTAAAAAAAACACTAATATCACTGTTTTAAGGACTCCCATTAGAACAGGTAGATTTCTTTATGTTGTTTTTACAATAAAAGTGTCAGAAAATGTCTTTTTTTTCCAATTCTTTTGTTCTTTTTTCAGGAAGAACTTATTTTTCAATACGTGTCCATTAATTATCATTATTATATGGAATGATTGCTTAAAACAGTGTGTTATAGTAAAAAGTAAAACAAAACGGACTTGAATTTTTATCATATTGGTTATGAAAAACAAAAAAAACATTTTGTAAATGTTGATAATGAAACTTTCTGAGTTTATAGAAATAACCTTTCTTCTCTTTTCCATGTGTTGGTCTGTTGTAGTTGGTTTAGATCATTGTGAGTTGAATGAATGAAGAGTTCAGAGCCAAGCAGAGCATTTACACTTTATGGAGACCACAGGGAAATGTGGGAAAAGGAAGAATAACATTTAAAAAGCAAAATATCACAGCTTTAAAGGGTTAAATGCTGCATTGAAGCACATGAAGTCTGTTGCTTTTACTTCTATTTGACTTTTTCAGGAGCATTATTACAACGCTGAGAGCGGCGGTGGATACTTGGCCTGGAAGATTAAAACCATCCAGAGATCCATTCCCATCGAGAAACGATCACAATTTCGACACAAATCGAGGAACAGATCAGAAACTAAACGTACGGAACCTTTTGTCGAACAGTTGTTTTTATGAAACTGATGTAAATGTCACTGACAGTGACTCTGGCACATGTTTAGTTATTTTTTTCTGTGGGTGTTTAGGTGTCCACGTGAAGGCGCCGAGCGGTGAGCAACCGGCCGGAGGTCCGACGGTCAGACGGGAGTCCCAGTTTGTTCCGGTGACGGTTCTGGGAGAAGCCGAGTGCAAGGACGCCATCGCGCTGATGAAACGGTCGGCGGACGAGGACACGGTCAAAAACACCATGAAGCTGACGTTTGTCCACCGACGAAACCTGGTCCTGGATCCCCAGCAGTCGACGAACATCCTGTTGGACTTTCCCCGCTTCAGAGACGTCCCAGGCCTGGTGAGCACCCACATCCAACAGTTGAACTGTTTATTAGACTGTACAGCAGGGGTGTCAAACATGAGGCCCAGGGGCCAAATGTGGCCCGCCAAAGGTTCCAGTCCAACCCCTGGGATGAATTTACAAAGTGTAAAAATTCCACAGTCCAGGCTGTGGAACTCATCTTAGTGTGGGTTCCACATCCAGACCAATGTGATCTACAGTCAAATAATAACAGCAGAAGAACAGACACAAAAGAACGACTGCAGATTTACTACTGGGTTTGATGGGAAAAAAATAATATTACATTGTGCTTATAAATAATGCCAACTTCAAATTTTTGTCTTTTTTTTATTGCAAAAAATAACATTAAATTGTGAAAATATTTACATTTACAAACTATCCTGTACCAGTAAAATGTGACTAACCTGAACAAATATGAACAACCTGAAACGTCTAAAGAAAATTCAGCACAATTTGAACTCTTTTTCTGCCTGTTCCTCAGTGTTAGGGTTAGTTTATTCGTTTATTAGTTAGTTTGAGCCTCATTAGCTGCTGCACACCACAGCAGCTCGTCTTCCTGGAGTCATTAACAACAGAAAAACAAAGCAGCACAATTTCCCACAACTCACTCAACAAACAGGATGTACATACACTCAACACAACAACACAAAAAACAACAATCAACAACAGCGCACAATACAAAACAAATACAATAACAATAATAATACCAACAACAACAAAAGAATAAATAAATAAACCCAAAAAACAGAAACAACAAACAAAAAACAGCTCCACAACAAACAAAGGCAAAAAAAGGGTTTAGTGTTTAGTGTCTGTAGATCTGATCCATAGTACATGTAGAAATGATAAGTTGAGGCAGAATATTATTAAAATTACACTTATTTTTCTTAAGAAATTTCATTTTTTTCAGGTTTGGAAAGTTTATAAAAGTAACTTTTTTCATAATTTAATGTTTTGTTTTTTTTGCACTAAAACAAAGTCATTATTTACAGCTTATTCTGCTATTATTTGACTGGTCTGGCCCACTGGAGATCAAATCAGACTGAATGTGGAACCTGAAAGAAAATCAGTTTGACCCCCCGCCCTACAGACTGTCCATGAACCCTTAAACAGACTTTAATTTGACCTAAATACAGGCTTTAATTCTGTTTAACCCTTAAATGCATAAGTGAGTTAAAATGACCCGGTGAGGTGGTTTTATTGTGAAGTCTTTGTAATAAAAAGTTGTTTTTCTATCCATCATTATCATGTTCCAGGTATTCACCAAAAACATGTTATGTTATTTACATTTTTAACTCACCTTTGACAGATTTTATGACATTGTAGTTTTTATATTATTGTACACTCTTGTAATATCTTTGTAATGAAACATTGTTATTATTTTATATTCCAGGTGTTTCTCATAAACATGTTATTGATATCATGCTTTTTACATTTTTAACTTACCTTTTATAGATTGGATGTAATTATAGTTTTTGTATTCCTACGTCCATATTTGGGTCAAAATGACCCACAGTCATTTATAATAGAATTACATCTGAACCTTTGATTCATTCTACATTATATTAATACATATATAAATGGTTTTCTTTTCTCTCTTTATAGTTTATGTTTCACAAGTAGTGTATATATTTTCTGTTTTCTGTCTTCCCTGCACTTCATTTTTGCTGCTGTCAACTGACTTGACTGATTTTTTGTGGTGTGTGTTTTGTATATTTTTGTGTATTTTTTTGTGCATGTTGGTGTATAATAACTATGAGGCCTATTGGACTGTTATTTATGTTATATATTGTATAAGGTATATATTTAGCGTAGTTCTTTATGCCCTTTATTGTACTTCTACATAGTTTTCACATGTTTTCATGTATTTTTTGTGTATCTTGGTGTATTCTTTTGTCTACTTTTTTGTGCATGTTGTATAATAATGAGGCCTGTTGGACGGTTATTTTATTACATATTATATAAGGTGTGTATTTAATGTATTTCTCTGTACATTAGTGTACTTTTGAAAACCTTTTTGACTAGTTTAGTGTATTTTTTGTGCATGTTGTTGTATAATAACTATGAGGCCTGTTGGATTGTTATTTATATGAATAGAACAAGTGAAATTTGACCAAAACCTCCTTGAAAAGTGTCTGAAAAGGTCATAAATTCATTTCCATGTCCTGTAGATTTGTATCTAACAGTTTTTGTTAAATCCTGGGTGTCCTTCTGTCCAGGTGGAGCAGGATTTCGTGCTGATGTTTGGCGAGGACACGTCGGGGCGGTTTCTGCAGCGCTGGTCCGACATGTTCAAGGCCAGGGTGGTGGAGGAGTGCAGGAAGCTTGCGTTCAGCCCAGATCTGGAAGACCTGCGGCGGTCAGCTGATCCTGTTCAGTTTGGGATAGAAGATCACCATGGTAACCGTCTTCTCCTACAGATCAACGTCATACTAAGGTTAACATATTTAGTGCAGTCGTCCATGTCTGAGGTCTGATCAACACACCCTGATGAGCCTGTAAACGACGGCAGATCCAGTTAAAACCACCTGGAACCACACAAAGACCAGATGGAACCCAGAGACAGATGTGAACTAACCTACTGTACCTCTGCAAAGATGAACATGTAAACTGAAAACAAAAAACACAACACTGAAAAGATGTGGAAACCTTTCATCGATTATGTCCAAAACTTAAACATAACCCTTGAAGAAGATGAAGGATGTTAACAGAACATGTGGTTACCACGGCCGTGAATTATTGAGTTTATTTTATTATTATTCATTGATTTATTCCATTCCATCCATTTGTTAAGATAATTCCTTAGTCTAAACTTTGATATTTTAATTAATTCTGCACAATGTACCAAGGTTATTATCGTTAACGAAAACTAATGAAATGACAAAAACTAGAATTGTAAAAATATTTTCGTTAACTGAAATAAATAAAAACTATAATTAAAAGAAAAAACGATAACTGAAACTGTATTGTGTGTTTACAAAACTAACTAAAACGGATAAAAATTATGGAAAAAATTCCCTTTGTTTTCGTTTTTGTCAATGTCGGATTGATTTGAAATAGATTTATTTTGCTCTAGCAATTTTAGCTAGCGGCACCATACGGTACTTCACAATCAGTCACTCGTGGTTTCCAGTCATCTTCTGGTCCCCACTCTACCTGGAAACACTGAGACTAAAGTTGGGAGAAAGCAGCAGAGTCCTGTCTGGGATTTATTTGAATACGACGACAGAGAAGAAGAGAAAAGAGACGACTAAACTAAAACTGAACTAAAACTAAGCATTTAGAAAAAAAAGAAAACTAATAAAAACTATCAAACCTGCTCTAAAAACGAATTAAAATGAACTGAATTAGAGAAAAAAAGTCAAAACTAAATAAAACTAAATTATAATGAAAAATCCAAAACTATTAGAACCTTGCAATGTTCTTGTAATAACTTACCTTTTGTTTTTATATATTAATAGACAGAATCTGTGTTGTTGTTAATTTTTGTCTCTTATTTGTAAAACTCTTGTGCTTTTTTTTTGCAGGTTGGGACAGTGACTTGTCGTCAGTTCTGATGCTTTCACATCTGATTCCACCCACGGCTCAGGGTCGGAAGAGGCCAGGGAAGGTGTCGCCGTCACAAGCAGAGAAGCACATGATCGTCTTCAAACAGGTTTGTATTAAACTTTATCCTGATTTGTCCAAAGTGTGAAAAGTATCTGATGTGAATATTTGATGCATTTCATAAAACGTTGATGTGATTCTGACGCCGTTCATCTCCCTGTGGATCAGAGTTGACGGATTTCCTGCTTCAGTCACATCTGACTGAATCTGAACAGCCACTGGTTACTCCAGCTGTCAATCATGTAGCTTACCCCTCCCAGTCTGAAACATGTGGTAGTTTATCTACAGCCTGAAACAGAGTCCAGAGAAGGAGATGGAAGTCTGGTTTCCTCCTGAACCTTTGAATTACATCATGAAAGGACGTTTTTGCTCATTGATCAGGGTTGGTACGGGGTCTTGAAATCCTTGAAAATGCTTGAATTTCAGTGTTGTGTTTTCAAGGTCTGAAAAATGCTTGAATTTCAGTTTACGTGTTGAAAGTGTCTGCAAACTCTGTCTCAAAAGAAAACTCCCAGGTGTTCTCAGGTCGACTCCAGGTTCAGTTTTATCTTATTCTTTGTCTCAGTGCGAGTGTGTCTGAAAAATACCAAGTGGCTTCACTTTTTTGGATCAAACTTTGCTATTAGGAAACAGAATTTTAGATGTTTATCGTAGAGCTGCAACCGATTTATCAACTCAAAGTGATCCAAAGGAAAAAAAAAAAAAATCATTCAACCACAATTCTCCTGAATCAGATCTTTGTTTCCTTCATTTCTCTGCTGTTGAACATTGGTTCCACTGTTGTGTTTCACACGGACGCTTATTGTGACGCACACAGAAGCTTCAATTCAGGAAAACTGCAACAGGATATTTCCCTTCAATCAGTTCGAGTCGATTAATCAAATCAGGAATTTTTGCATTTGCTTCAAGCACCTAATCGATTAATCAGTTGCAGCTCAAGTTTATAGCATGATCTCATCTCATTTTAAAGGTAAATAAGTCAATAAAACCAGTTAAAAAAAAAAACATTTAAAAAAGCAGAACAAAGCAGATTTCTCTGGATTCGTTTATAATGAAACCACCTGTAAGTGCAGACACTGATGAAAGAAAGAAAGAAAGAAAGAAAGAAAGAAAGAAAGAAAGAAGAAACCAAATGAAGAGAGAAAGCAACTGAAATTCAACTACCTGACATTTTACTGGAAGGAGATTCTTCAGAGAATAAACCCTCCTCCTCCTCCTTCTCTCCTCCTCCTCCTCCTTCTCTCCTCCTCCTTCTCTCCTCCTCTTCCTCCTCCTCTTCCTTCTCCTCCTCCTCCTCCTTCTCTCCTCCTCCTCCTCTTCCTCCTCCTCTTCCTTCTCCTCCTCTTCCTTCTCCTCCTCCTTCTCTCCTCCTCCTCCTCTTCCTCCTCCTCCTCCTCTTCCTTCTCCTCCTCTTCCTTCTCCTCCTCTTCCTCTCTCCTCCTCCTCCTCTTCCTTCTCCTCCTCCTCCTTCTTCTCTCCTCCTTCTCCCCCTCCTCCTTCTTCTCTCCTCCTCCTCCTCCTCCTTCTCCCCTTCTCCTCCTCCTTAAATCAGGGTTCCTACACAAGTATGGAAAGTATGGAATTGGATTTGATAAATTTCCAGGTCTGGTAAAGTATGGAAAATTGAAACAAATGTATGAAAAAACATTCATGTTTCCTAGACTGTTACCACTGTTCTATTTCTGAAAACATGAAATTATGAATATTTAGAAAAAAAAAAAAAAAGTAAAGGATTGATCTGGTTTTTAAGGCTCTGGGAGTGAAACTGTTCAGTAGTATTCAAATGGGAAAACTGGTTTGTAAAATGAATAAATCAGAAACCACACCTGCTCATGGACTGCTCTAACCTTCTTCTGTGTGCTTCTGCTGGATCAGATCCTGCACAGATCAGTAACTCCAGCCTCTGTTCTCACCTGGACCCATGTGGGTGTAAATCTGTTTGTGTTCCCTCAGACCGGACCGTCCAGGATCCTCCAGGACCACCTGGACTCCGTCACCGCCTCCCGTCCTCATCCTCACCTCCTGGCCGTGGGGGACAGGAAGAGCCTGATCCAGCGGTTCTTCGTCATCGTGGACGGGACGGCCATTCCCTGCAGGTCCAACTCTTCTCTCGCCGCTTTCGACGAGCTGTTTAAGGCGCATTTCGTCTTCGGGAAAGCGTACGACGCCGTTCTCCACAACATGTTCACCTTCATCCAGACCACCGTGTACAACATCGACGTGGGCAGAGTCAGAGAGAGTCCTCGGGTGGCGGAGGTCCGGGCCAGGCTGCTTCAGTACATCTGGTGATTTCAGCCGCGGTTCTCCACGTGTTCTCGAAACGTCATCAGTAGAGACCCATTGAAAAGTTCACACAAACCAAGATCGGATGGAGTTCCTGGATGCACTGGTTGGTGACTCGTGTGGACTGGGCAGGAAAATGTCCCAAGATGCAATTCATGTTACTGTCAATTTAGAGACACTTGCTTTCTTTTACCGAACTTAAAGAATTGGGAAGTAAGAACTCTGCAGACCTGATAATGAGACACGTCTGTTTCACTGAGCCTGAGGTTGTTCTTTCACATTTGAGAAAATCAAACCTTTTGAATATAAATGTTTTTTAGTTTTGTCTGGTGTGAACAGTCACATGAACGTTCTCATCCACTGAAATCCAAGTTTTGGTTTTTTTTTCAGTTTTATTTCAGTTAATTTCAGTGGAGATAACTGATTTGTAAAACGAGTGAATCACAAAATGAGCTCAGTTATGGAAGGAATTAAACTGGTACTGTGAAGTTCTACTGTACGTTGTTGCATCTCTTTGTTTTATCTGGATTTATTTAAAGAATCCAAACGTTCACTGAAAATAACTCAGAATTTTATTTGTTAAAACTAAAATCTTATGTAAGATTAAAACAAGTGACCTTTAAGATCCTTCGTCTCCTCCGTCACTTTTTAAAATGTTCATTTATTTTAGAAAAAAGACAAAAATGCAGACATTCACCTGGTTGGAAAAACTGTTAAAAGCCTTTCTTTCATGAGGGTCTTTAATCATGAAATAAAGGCTTTTCACAGTTTTTCCAACTGACTGCCTGGATGTTTGTCTTTTTTTCTGTTGTTCATTCCTTCTCCATGAGCTCCTCTGGTTTGTCTAATACCAGTAACTACCTGTGAAATAGTTTTTTGTTAATTTATTTTAATGAATCTTTAATTAACCAGATATAGACGCACTGAGATCAAGATCTGAAGAGGTCAGCAACACAAGTTTTAGTCATTAATACAAGTTGACAAGTAGGGCTGTGTATCGGCAAGAATCTGGCGATACGATACAAATCACAAAACTATATACGATATATCGCGATATATCATGATACTGTTAAAAAGGCAATTTATTGTTTGTTTCTTTTTTTTTCAGATTACTTCCTGGAAGGATTGAATTACACCAGAAAAATGTACAAATACTAAACACATTTTTATTTCAGAACAGAATCTAACGCTGTATTAGAACATTTTTCTAATTCTCCTCGTTTCCAAAGGAACTCCATCTGCCTCTCAGACAGGAAAAGGTGCTTTTAGGATGCTTCAAATAACCATTATTTAATAAAACAGGGTTAAATAATCATAAATAAGATAGAAACAATAAAGAAAACCAAAAAACAAAAATGAACCTCTGCCATATCTGCATTTGAATAAATACCTAAAAATGTCGATTCAGTACTTTTTAATATCGATACAGTATTGTGAAATGAAATATCGCAATATATTGCAAAACCAATATTTTCTAACAGCCCTATTCACAAGACGGATTATAAACAATAAACTAAAATAAACAATAGTTGAGGGGATTGTGCACAGTTTGGCATTTAACAGCTTTAAAGTAACAACTAACAAAACTCAAAACAGTAGTCACTAGTTTTCCACTGTCCCTCAAATTGCGTGAATATGAACATGCACATAAAAATTCACCTGCTGTAAAAATGACAATTTCAACAAAAGTCGTTTTTCAATTAAAACTTTTTGCGCTGGCAAGAGGTGTTTTTTCAGGTGTAGCACAATTGGTGTATCATGCAAAACTGCAATGGAAAGACCTTCTGCAACTACAGTTGTGATTAAAAAAAAAAAAAAACGGATGTTGACGGACGTTACAAGAGAGGAGTTTTAAAAGAAACATGTCACAGTATGTGTGGACACACCAGAAAACCGAATCATTTTTATAATTTAGTACGAGATAGAGGGGTAATATAGAATAATATCAAATATATCTGTAAATCAACACCATATTTATGTTTGTTGCCATGTTTATGACTTCTTGTGTCATTTCATGATAAACAAATCATCGCATTTGTGATTTAATGGAAAAACTGACATTACGCACTTCTGTTTTTTTGACATTCAGTAAATATCGGTAAAGTTTTGCGCAGATGTTCGATGGAAAAGCCACTACTGTGATAAACAAACTGAAGACATCTGTTGGAGGCATTCGTATTCAGACGGTCACCGTAATGAAGCAGAGGTGAAAAGGTTGTGAGCTCAGATGGAGAAGCAGGATCTGTTACGATAACAGACCCAGAGCTTCAGCTTCAGCTTCAGGACCAAATTAGCAGCGTGAGCTTTGAAAGAAAACTTTGCATCGAGCAGAAAGTGCAGGTATTTATAACTAAACAGCTAAGCCTGTTGTTTAACCTCCAGCAGATGTTACTGCGGTAACACCAGATACTCACATGTATGTAAAAGTACAACGACTTCAGTTTGGTCTGTGGTTCAAACCAGTTTCAGAATCTGCAGACGAAACTGAACCATGTTCAAAGTAGACCGAAAAAACTGAAGTCTGTAAATGAGGAAGAGCAGCAGAAGACAAGGCTTACAAAAAAGTCTTGAATTTCCAAATAATACCTTAAAAAGTCTTTGAAAGGTGTTAAATTTGACCTGGTGGGTCTCAGGTGATGTTGCCATGAACTTGTCGGCTGTTGTGTTTAAATGTGTCTGTGAAATGTCCACATTTACAAAGAAAGTAAAATGACTCAACTCACTTCCACATGTTCCAACAATTTACACTGAAATGAAAGAACCAGTTATGGCTAACTTTGCAGCCCCTGGTGTGAAACGACTCCGAACGGTGGGAATCAAGGCATAAATCAACACATTTTCCTAAATTCTAGGAGTCACTAATTTATGCCAGAATGGCCCTGAAATAAGATGTGAAATATGCATGAAAGTTTGTTCTAAGTCAGGGGTCGGCAACCTTTAACACTCAAAGAGCCATTTCGACCCGGTTTCCATGGAAAAGACAACACTGGGAGCCGCAAACACTTTTTGACATCTGAAATGAAGATGTTAGCCTATATATACCGTAAATTCCGGACTATAAGCCGCTACTTTTTTCCCCACACTTTAAACACTGCGGCTTATACTCTGACGTGGTTTATACAACGATTTTACCGGTACCACGGCTTGGTGCCGCGGCGCACCTCGGGGCCAACGCTAGGTGCCGTGGCACCACGGTGGTGCCTCGCCTGGAGGTGCCGCGGCACCGGTGGCACCCAGTTGAGGCACTGCAGTGCCATGGCACCTGGCATCATTAAATGTTCTATTTTCTTCAGATATTTTTCTTTTCTTAGATTTCTCCATACTTGGCCTACCTGGGGTTGAAAGTGTCGATAAATGTACGGCGTTTTGGCGGGCTGTCGGAGAGTGTGACGCATATTTTGAGCGACGAAAAATAATACTATATATATATAATTTTATTTTAATATTTCGAGATCACAATAATCTTACAATTTACAACTACAATTAAACAAACGAACAAACACAAATAAAATACTTTGTTCAGATATTGTGCAGTTTTGGTGTCGCAGGGCATTCAGTGCATGCCGGCTGACACGTCAAGTGCTGTCAAACGTCTCTGAAGAAGGCGAATGCTGATCACCAAAATTGCACAAGGTCTGAAGAAAGAAGTTAAAGACTTTGACTTAATAAGGAGACATGATACACGTTTTTGAGACAAATAACATACACTTCAATCGGACACTTATAATTTATTTTCCCAAGCCACGCAGAGCCGCAACATAAGGAGGAAAGAGCCGCGAGTTGCCAACCCCTGGTCTAAGTCGTCTTAAAACAGTCTTAGCGGAGGTCTGCGCTCTCCCAGGGCTTTTCTTGTTTGTTTTTACTTTTTTTCTTGTTCTTTTTTGTACTTCATCACCTTAAACTGCACACAATACTGTGATATTTTTAACCCTTTAAGTGCCATTTTTGTTATGTCAAAAAAAGAAAAACAATTTTTGATGCAAAAAAACACAAAAAAATTCTTTTCAATATATCCCATAAAGACCCAAACATCCACCACAGACCTAAACCATCTACTGATCTAAACTGTTTAATACCTGCTGATCCATTCATCCTATCAACACATGCCAATAATTGGTGTAAAATAGTTCTTCATCTTTTCATGGTCATCAGTGCTACGGCCCCTGGGGTCCTCTTGGGGGAGCTATGCATGTCTCCAGCTTTGTCTCTTAACAGGCACCTGATGAGGAGATTAGGAACACCTGTGGTGGACAGAGTTCCTGTCTTCAAACAGTCTGCCTGTAGCTCTCTCATTTGGCTGCTGCTGTGCTCTCTGCCCTCACAGGTTCTTGTCAGCTTTTGGGTTGGTTATGTTGTTTTGTTCTGTTTCACACTTTTCAACACCCACATCAGCACACGTCCACTCATGCACACTTACACTACTGACATTACTGATGACTCATTTACATTCTGTAAAATACTTTAGTTTGCTTTTCCCTAATTTGGTTTAATTTGGTTTAATTTGGCTTATTTTGATTTAATAAAATACTCTTGTGTTAAACTTCATGATGGTGTGTTCCCCTTTTTTGTTGTGGCCTCTGAGCCAGGTCATAACAATCAGATATGACCCATTTGGACGTTCTGAGGCTCCATAGTTACCATGGAAACACCGTCATCTTCTACAACACTGATTCTCCAGTCAAACCCATGGAGTTGGATCAGTGACAGTGGATGGACACACTGGGGTTATGTTCAGTTAATGACAGATTTTACTACAAAAGTCACTTTTTCTTCAGTTTTCTCTGTTTTTGCCATAATAACCCTCAACTTTAATCTGAACTTTCATGAACATCTACCTGATCAGTGAATCAGATACAAGAAAATAGCTGATGTACGCTGATAAAATGCACAATACATACAGCATGTCAGGGGGTGTTTGGAACAAGAAAGCTGAGAAGGAGGAGTTGAGTCTCTGTAAGTGTTAATATCAAATCAATATCAAGCTGCATGTTATGTCAGTGGCAACCCCCCCCCCCCCCCCCCCAATGTCTAATGGGTGGTTCGTCGTCATCTTTTTGTAGATTGTTCATTAATTCCAAAGAAACATGCATAAAAGTGTGATGTTATGTACATGTTTATTATTGAAGAAAAGCAGAGAAATCCTGAATGTATTTCTAAGAATTAGCCCAAAGCATTTTGTGTTATAAATAAAAATACAAAGTGCTTTATGATTATTATTAAAATACTGAATAAACCCTGAGCCTTAGAGCTGATATTTACTCTACACAGAAAATCTACTGCAAATAAAAGCAACAAATACCACAGAAAACACAAAACAACAGATGTTTTTTTTATTTTTTCTGACAGAACTGTAAAAATCATGATTATATTAAAATTCATTTTTTGTTGTTACTCTAGGATTCTTTCATATGTATCTGTCAGCTGTGACAAACCTGTGGACAGAAAAAGAATAAAGAGTCCAACCCAAACTTTAAACATATTAAATATGATCCAGCGTCAGCGTGTGTTACCGTTGTTATTTCCACAGAGAACAGGGTCACCGATCAGAGAATACGGAGACTCCACATGTGGAATTTGACCTGTAGGATCAAAGTTAAATGCGTCAGTGGAAGGTTTCATATTTTTGTGTAAATGTGTGAAGGTCGGGGTCTTACCGCTGCTGTTTGATGGAAACGTAATCATGGAATATGTGTGGTCAAGGATTTGAACATCTGATAAAGGACAGAGTCGACAAATCACATTAACAGTCGATCAAACAGCAGTCGCTTTTCCATTGACCCTCAAACTGAGCGAACATAACTTGTGCATAAAAATTTACCTCATGGAAAAAGGACAATTTCACTAAAAGATTAAAAGTTAAGTTAGTTAAAGTTAATTAGTTAGTTAAGTTGATTAAAAGTTTTTGCGCTGGCAAGCAGTGGTTTTTCAGGTGTAACGCAACTGGTATACCACGCAAAACTGTAATGGAAAGACCTTTTACTGCAACTAGAGTCACATAAATAAAAAAAAAAGGCTGTTGACGGATGTTCCAACAATCAAAGGAGAAGAGTTTAAAACCAAACATGTCACAGTATGTGTGGACACACCAGGAAACCCAATCATTTTATTATTTAGTAGGAGATAGAGGGGTGATATAGAATAATAATGAATATATCTGTAAATAAACACCATATTTATGTTCATCGACATGTTTATGGAATGACTTCTCTTGTCATCTCATGATAATAAATAAACAAATCATCACATTTGTGATTTAATGGAAAAACCGACATTAAGCACTTCTGTTTTCTCAACATCTAGTAAATATCGGTAAAGTTTTGCACAGATGTCCGATGGAAAGGAGACTAGTGTTAGCGGTTACGGATATTTAAACTGCAGATCTAGGCGTAAATTGACACGTGATCAAATGGCGTTGAATAACATGTGAAAGGATGAAAATGCGTACGTATACCACGCCAAACGCCATAAAAACTCCTGTGACACACAACGCGATTTCATGAGCTCAGTCTGCAGCCCAGTATGGTCAAAAAATATAGTGGAATAAACAATATTCCATTCCAAAATGTAATGGAGTAAAAGTATGAATGAGCATAAAATAGAAATACCACTGGATTTACAGAAACCAATCCACATATTTGAACAGTTTTGTTTAAATCTGTTAAAAAAAAGTCTCTAAACTTAAGAAAGATGAGACTATAGATAATAAAATAACGTCCTTATTTACCTGGACTGGGTTTCCTCTTGTACGCTGCTGTCATTTCAGAGGAACCAACCCCTACCAGACAGAAAACCAAACCTGTCAGTCATTTCTGTTGTGTTCCTGTTGTTGGTGTAACTTCCTGTTCAGTGGTTTGTGAATCAGAATAAGCCATAATAAGACGTTAAGACTCAACTTTCACAACCTACAAAACCAGAACCTGCTGCAGCGTCATTAATAAATGACTTAATGCAGGGCCGGATTTAGACTTGGTGGGACCCTAGGCTATATAAAGCCCTGAGGCCCCGCCCCCTTTTAAATGACACCAGCTGGTCTCAGAAAGCTTTAAAACATACATGCCTTTAGATGAAAAACTGAAAATATATTGCCTTTTAATTTTTATTAATATTGAATAATGAAGATCGTGTTGTAAAATCACAAAAATTATATTAGAGAATCCTGTAAGTTACAACTTAGAACATTTTCTTTCTTGATTTCGCTAAATCAGGGGTTCCCAAAGTGGGGTATGTGTACCCCCAGGGGTACTTGGAAGAAGCCCAGGGGGTACCTGACATTTAAAAAAAAAAAAACATTAAATAAGTCATCATGTACCGAACAGAAATGATGAGAATTAATGCTGAAATATAAAACACAATAAATGCATTCATGTAATAGTTTTTTTGTCAATCATCTTGTTGAAGCTTTGGTAACATTTGAAGAACATTTATATTTTATATTATTCACAATGAGTTTATTTGAGTAGATAAGGAATTATGTTTTATTGGTGAAAGGTTCATTTATTATTACAGTATATTTATTTTATTATTTTGAATTTCCCCTTGGGGATTAATGAAGTAAATCTATCTATCTATCGATCTAATGACCAATTTATTTATTTTTCTTATCAATGAAAGAAGGCACTTTTCAGTTTATATTTTGCACAAAATTTACTTATTACTACATATTACAGTTAAATATATATTGTTTGTTTACAAAGTTTTGCAAATATAAACAGACACCTTTAGCACAGGAACTAATTTTGCCAAACTTTTTTTTTCAATAAACAATGTCGAAGCGAGGGTTGGGGGTACTTGGGTAAAAAAGTATATTTCAGGGGGTACTCCACTGTAAAAAGTTTGAGAATCACTGATAAAAATCATTGCTTATGTCAACAAAAGATATGTTACACAACCTATGGCCTTCTGTGCACATGATGCTAGCACTGACAATTTTTATTGAGGCATAGTCAGTCTCAGTTTGTTTTTTATTCTCTTTATCTGTGAAAATGATCTTTATCCTGAACTATTTGTCACCATCAGACATAGAAATAATCATAATAAGAAAAAAAGTCCAGGTGGACCATTTTAGGTTTAGGAGTTAAAGGGTTAAACACAATAATATTCACTCTAATAATTATCTATAAGCGACTGACACAAGGAACATTGATGCTAAATATGACACATCACCAATAATTCAGCTATCTAGTCAACACAATTATAGATGATTCATTTGCAAAGTTTTAATTTTAAGAAGTTTTAAGGCCCTAAACTGTAAATTATTTAGCTTGGACCTAAATGCAACACTGACTTAAAAACAGAGGCTGAGTTCACTTTTAGACCAGATTAATAATAATAATGAAAAAGAGGAACAGGTGTGAGTGGAAACCAGCTTTCATTTCTCACCGCTGATGGCCTGAAACTCCACCTGACCCTGGATTTCCTCATAAACAGGGTGGGATTCTGTAACCACTGCAAAACATAGAAATGAAATAATGACTTTTGATTTGGTGAGGAAACGCCCTGAAACAACAGTGCATTTTCCATGAATATGTGCGAACTGTTGTCTAGAATAGAATAGAATAGAATAGAATAGAATAGAATAGAATAGAATAGAATAGAATAGCCTTTATTATCATTGTGTTTAGTGGTACTCCAGTCAGTGGGTTTAATTGTCTGTTTCAGTTTTTACTCACCTCGTCTTTTCAACCTGTGTCTAGAAATAAGGCAGACGATGAAGAGGAGGAGGAGGAGGAGGAGGAGGAGGCAGAGGACAGGTATCCCAATGATCAAACTCAAAAGCTGTAGTTCAGATGCAGCTGGAGTAGAATAGAAAATAACTGTTACATTGAAAAATCAACTGTTAGAAGTTAAAATATCAGGAGATGAGGATGTGCAGCTGCAAACAGTCGATCTGTTTAAACCTGCTTCATTTTAACCCTCTGGTGTCCAGGTGAGCATATTATGCACACTTTGCACTTCCTGTTATTAAAGGTTATTTCATTTTTCACAATTAGTTTTAGATCATAATCAAAAAGTTACATCACAAACACGGCATTAATGGGTTAGAAATATGACAGTTATTGAGTATTTGGTATTTTTATTACCTCCGCCAAGGAGGTTATGTTTTTGCCAGGGTTTGTTTGTTTGTTTGTCTGTCTGTTTGTTTGTTTGTCTGTCCATTAGTGTGCAACATAACTCAAAAAGTTATGGATAGATTTGGATGAAATTTTCAGGGTTTGTTGGAAATGGGATAAGGAAGAAATTATTAAATTTTGGTGGTGATCGGGGGTGGGGGGGCCCACAGGGGGAGCCACTGATCAGCCTTGGTGGAGGTCTGCGCTCTCCGAGTGCTTCTAGTTGTTTATATTATCAAAAGATTTTTTTTTAAATTTAATAAAAAAATAAAAGACATTACTGCACTGCTGTGTATATTACACGCTTTTGGTGATGAGAAGAATGGGCAAGACACTGGAAGGTTAACATGTAATTTGTGTTTTTGGACTTGGAGGAGTAATCTTGTCGTTGCCTGTAAAGACCAGAGAGTACCAGGAAATAAGGATTTTTTTGTTGTTGTTGCCATAAAGCTAATCAGACTGTCCCCAGGTGAAAATGACTGTTTTCATGCATTGTATGTTCATAGTCAGTGTGTCTTCAGCTGAACCACCCAAATGCTGAATGTGATTCACTTCCTATTGTTCAAACCACAGTTTCGTGCAAACACAGACCTAAGCTGACACGTCTCTGCATGAACATCTCATATTTATTCCTCTGAGGTTTCAGCGTCATCTTCTATTTTTTATGGTGTGGTGTTGTTTTTCTCTGTAGGTGTAACATGTACTTGTGGGTCAAGTGTTACTGAAGCAGAAGTCACTGATGCTGTTTGTGTCGTAGTTGAAGACATATTCTAGATGTTTCCTTTGTCACCCATCAGCATTATCCAGGATTTTCTTTTTTTTTTTTTTTCCGTTAAAATGAATGAGAAACTTCCTCAACCCACTCCCACTTAAAACATTTTCTGTTAAATTTACCCTGATGTAGTTCAGGTTGTGTTTTATCCAGATCCTAAAACAGGAAATATTCTGAAACTAGAGGTTATTACCTTTAAATAAGGAGTCATTGAATACTTTAGTCCTTGTGCTTCTTCAGTTATCAGCTTTGGAACTTGGTAAACTGGCCAGAATGAACCCAAATTAGGTGGAAGGAACAGTTTAATGACCACAGTTTAGGTGTTCTACTTCTATCTGTGGGACAGAATGTTCTGGAGCTTCTGGACTCATATATGCTAACCGTTAGCGCTTCAACTTTCAACTAAAGAAATCCACAAACTTTCACAAATTACACGTCTACAATATATGTATCAAACATCATCAAAAACACTTACCTACATTTACAACCTAAATTCTACTATTTGTTCCATGAAACTGTATTAATTTATTCCTAACAGACCATTCTCTTCATTTCTTTGCATTTTTCTCGCTGCTCTGTTTCCAGTTCGTGGATGTGGATGGAAGATGTTTGGTCCAATCAGATTTCAGTGTCTGTGTGTTGCCAGGGTTCATTTAATCTGCCCTGGGCTTTCACAATCAGCAGTGAAGGCCCAATAATCTGGATAGCAACAGGAATGTTTGTTTGACCAATCAGATTCCAGCTAGCTGCCCCCCCCCCCCCCCCCCCCCCATGTTGTCATCATTTATTCTTCCTCTGATTGGACAGTCACAGCAAAATTTATTTTAGCACAATTTTTTTTTGACTGATGCCGAAAAACTACGGAGCCCGGGAAGGGACATGAAGAGAAAAAAATGTATTGCGTTATAACGCAATAGTTCAAAAGTGTTGCGTTATAATGCAATAGTTTTTGCGTTATAACGCAAAAGTATTGCGTTATAACGCAAAAGTATTGCGTTATAATGCAAAAGTATTGCGTTATAACGCAATAGTTTTTGCGTTATAACGCAAAAGTATTGTGTTATAACGCAAAAGTATTGCGTTATAACGCAAAAGTATTGCGTTATAATGCAATAGTTTTTGCGTTATAATGCAAAAGTATTGCGTTTAAACGCAAAAGTATTGCGTTATAACGCAATAGTTTTTGCATTGGGATCTGCATTCGGGATCGGACAGGTCGTCAGGTCAGACACACCTGTACCTGCAGTCCTGTGCCCTATGCATGTGTAGTTCAGATGACCGTAACTCTGTCATTATTTGTCCGATCAGAAAAATTCCACCGGTTTCTGAAACCTGAGACTCTGTGCTTTATGGACATTCTCGGGTCAGTGCGAAAATTTCACGGGCACCCGTCCTAGAAGACGCAAAATAAGCCATTCGGTGACTGGGGACGCACACAGCAGAGCGGATTCATGGAGCGAAGAACCGGAGCGCACAACAGAGTGGAGAACGGATTAGATCTAGTTTTGGAAAATGTAGGCAAGACGGACATCCCAAGTCCCATGACCCCCCTGGAGGTTTACGGATGGATTTGTGACCGAAGGAGCGACTGATGGAGCAACATCTGAAGAAGAAAGGTAAAGTTCACCCAGTTCCATTTAGTGGATTTTCTACATGACTGAAGCACTGTCTGCTTTTTTCTATGGAGTTTTTACTTGTTTCACTTTAGTACATGTGTAAACTGACGCTTATACTGCATCGTGGTTTTATAGAATAAAGTACGAACCGTGTAGAGTATGTGTTAGTTTGGAGTATGTTGGACTTTCTGTGCGTAAAAGTGCGCATGACGCTCTCCAAAATAAGAGCGCATACGCTGATGTTCAGTGACTTTTTTTCTTCAATAGTACAATTTGACCTTGTTTTGTTTGTCTAATACATTGTTCTATGTGTGTTATTTTTCCATGTGTCCATCGGTAGTTACATTCAAGGATGAAGAGAGAGAAGTCACGGTGATGCTCAAGGCTCTGGTGATGAGAGCAGAGACTGAAGACTGTCCACACACAGATGAAGGACGGAGGAAGAGCCTGATGGTGATCAGTCCAAACACCACAGACATTCAACACATCCACAGGAGGACGGACTTTTGGTTTCAACAGACTATTTTCCATGTGCAGACTGTGCCATAGGAGCACTGCCTGGATCAGAGCTGTGAACTGACACAACTGTTTCTGCAGAACCACGAACATGAAGGCACTCTGCAGACACAGAACGGACAAATGCCCTGTGTGTGTGTGTGTGTGTGTGTGGGGGGGGGGGGGGGGGGGCACACCTGTAGAGTTTGGATTTTTACCCTGTTTTTGCACAATAAAAGGCAAATACTCACACAGCTTGTTTTAAACAGTTTTTATACTTTTAAAGTTCATATTTAACTTTCAAATGTTGTATCCATGTCTAATTTCAGTGTTTTTCTGCTAAAACTAAAAAAAAAAAAAAAAAAAAAAAAAAAACTAATTCCGTTTTTGTGTTTTTTGTCATTTTAAATTGTTATTACAGTATTAAAACAAATAGTGATTGCAATATTGAACGTTCGAAGTGGTCTGCAAAAATTGACAAAACGACTCAAAGCATATTTTCCGACCTTTTTATGATCAAAATAAGAAAACCAGTCCAGGTGGACCATCTGAGGCTCAGGAGTATAAAGGATTTTAATACAATGCGCACATCCTCCTTCTCATGCGCAGATCATTCACACTCTGCACACATCCATCTGTATCCATGAAGCTGCACACAGACGTGAAGCTGGGCAAATAGGAATTTAATTCAAAAACCGTTGGAATTTTTCCGATCGGACTAATAATGAAAGAGTTATGGTCATACTACACAGGACAGGGGGGCGTGTCAGACCTGGCACGGTCGGACCCGAACTGGATTACAATGTATTATGTACGGACCTCAATCAAGAGAGAGCATATATGATATATATGATATATGATATATGATATATGATATAACGCAAAAGTATTGCGTTATAACGCAATAGTTGTTGCGTTATAACGCAATAGTTTTTGCGTTATAACGCAATACTTTTGCGTTATAACGCAATAATTTTTATTTTTTGCATGTCCCCTCCCGGGCTCCGTAAAAAACTCTTTTTAATTGAATTTAATTGAACTATTCATACATTTGAAGTAGACTTTTTTCCGCCCACAGTGGCTGACAGAGGAGAGGAAGAGGATTTGGTCTGGGACAAACTTTAAAATCCATTTTCAAGGCGGAGTTTTCCAGAAAAGCCGGACGTCCTGAGGACAGGTCAGCTAACCCCAATGCTAGCTAGCTAGCTAAACTTAAATGAGGAATCTGAGTGGACAGAGGAGACTCTGTCCTCCATGGACATAAAAAAGGACTAATGATGGAACTGGAACCCACAGATCACCTCTGTGACAGTCAGGGAAGGGTTCAAAGAAAGAAGGATGGATTTATATAGAAATAATGAGCATCTCCGGTGAGTAGGATCGGATGTTTTTTTCTGTTTAAAAGTATGTTTTTGTCCTGTTATCAGATAAATATTGTTGTGAACTGCTCCAGATGTGTCCATGGTCCAGTTGTGGTTGGAGTGTAGAGGTTTGGAGTTGTTTTAACTGGGTTTACAGCTGTAATGGTAATTCAGTGTTTCCTTTGGAATTGATCTGTTGGTGTGGAGGTGCGTTTTACTGGTAACCGCTCGCACATCGGTTTCCGTCGTACTTATTGAGGACCTGCAGCTGACGTCACTGGTCATGTGATTGTTGTTTACACCGCCATATTGGTAGGCACGCTATCTGGATCCAGAAAGTCAGAACTGTTGCTTTGTATCCTGTTTTTCTTTAGACTCGTGTTTGCATGTTTTGTTATTTGTGAATATGTCTGCTTGTGGTTAAGGCACCATATACCGCATTTCCACTACGTGGTGCTGGCTCGGTTTGACTCGACTCGACTCGGTCTTTTTGCGCTTCCATTATGAAAAACGACCTGGAATCTGGTCAGCCGGTACTACTTTTTTGGTATCACCTCCGCCGAGGTTCCAAGACTGGGGAACTAAAACGCGACGTGTAAACACTGTAGAACACTGATTGGTCAGAGAGTCGTCTCTGTGACCCACCGTTTTGCAGAAGTTTACAGTTAATGTAGCGGTAGGTTAGTCTACATGATGACAGCCTGTAAAACTACACTATTCAGTCAGGAGATTCAGTCTTTGATGGCCGACATAAAAATTCAGCATGAGCTTGACGAGACAACACGCAACGAGCGAGTTTATCAGCAACTCTGAGCAGATGACACAGAAGTAACACGCCGCATCGCTATGACGTCCAGGTACTGTAAAGTCTGTAGTATCCTGTATTGGAAACGGTCTCCAGGAATAGTATCTGGTACCCGAGTCGAGTCGAGCCGGTTCCACGTTGTGGAAACGCTGCAATAGATGAGTTTCAATGTTTACTAACAACAGTGATGCGCGGGCAGCTCGGAGGTAAAAACACCAGTACCAGCTACCAGCTGGCTCTCATCAGCTGTACACCTCCAGACTCTCCCCCGGAACTCGTGAACGAGTCGATATGTTAGCTCTAAAACGGTCCATTAACTGTCTCTGTCCAAAAGCCGATCCCGTCTTCTCTTTCACAGCCAAATAATTTGACTTGACCGCATGGGGAAGGCTGTCCCATAGTAGAAAAGCAGACTGTCACAGACGGGTGGGCAGTATTGTCACCAGCTCCAGCTGAACCCACCGGTGTTGCCCGCCGTAGCTCCGACTGCCACATCCAGCTGCTTCACCCAGCTGAGGAAACTCTGGCTGCCATCGCCGGCAAAGGGAGCAGGTAGATCCACAATCACTCTCTCTCTATAGGGTGATAGTCCAGGGGAAGCCCTCCTGGTAGGTTTAAAGGGGTCTTCATCACCGTACCAGATGATGACAATTATTTTTTTCCACGCCGCTAAGCGCAACAAGCATGCAGGCTAAGTATACTAGGAAGCTACGCTAACCGCGGTAATAACTCTAAACAGCGGTCGCCAGAACAGAACCACCGCTACCAGCGATGGAACCCAGCGGTCTTTATGCCTAACTTATAACTGGTGAAAGCTAAGTTATAAACAGCACACAGGAGTTTAGCAGGTCCATCCTTTAACACACTGTACGATCCAAGGAAAGCTTGCCTACCAATATGGCGTCGTAAACAGAAAACCACGTGATCATGTGACGTTTGTGCAAAACCTCAATAATACTATGGGGTTACCGGGTGGTGCAGCCCCCCCCCCCGCAGGGATGAACGTGAAACTTTACACTCCTTTATCTTTTCTCTTCCTCCTGAAGCTTCTCAATCTTTCATTTGAGGGTACAGAATGTTTGTCCTGAACTATTATTATATTATTCATATATATAATAAGTCTAATGCGACAGTGATTTCTTTGTATGAAAAGTTTGTTGTGGTGGCATGGATGTGCTACAGCAAAACATTACCAGTGGAAACACTGTAATTAGATTCACCCTCAATATATTGTCTCTCTCTTTAATACTACTGCTTGTTACTTAGTGTTTTTTGTATAGTATTGATGGTTTCTCTAATTGTGACGTCATAGTGGTGGTATTAAGAGGTGGATTAAGTCCAGTAAGTCCCACTGAAGGACCAGGTACCAAATGCACAGACCAACACTAATATGTACAGTTGTGGAAAAAAATATTAGACCATCAAAAGTCATCAAACACAATGGTTATGCAATCCAGTACTAACTCCTGTGTGTATCATGTGACTAAAACAGACAGAAAAGAAAACATGGAATGCTTAAAAGCATTGTTTGTGTCAGTACAATGACATAGATATTGATGGAAGAACTGAAGTGATTTTGGTTTTTATCAAGAAAACATGTTAAAAGGATAGATATCAAGTCTGAAATTATGAAAATATGAGCTATTTTTGTTGTTATCATTATATTTGTCTAAACAAGTGGACCTTTACTTGTACCAGGCATTGAAATTAACATCGAATTGAAGAAAACGAGGGTGGTCTAATAATTTTTTCCGTGACTGTATACACTAATAATGTACAGAAACACACAGACACAACTGTCCCATTCACTCCAGTGTTATGGGCCAGAAACAGAAACATAGGACTTCTAAAGCTGGCGACAACCCTATTATTTTTTCTGCTTTTCCAGTAGATATCACACTGACACGTCAAGCGCAGTCTCCTGTCTGTAAAAGTGACTAAATGTTAAAGATATCAAACCTTTTAGACTCAGACTAGTATTTCATACTCGTTTAATAAATAGGAGCTACTTTTATTCAGTCACTGAGCTCTTTGTTATTTCTTGGTTTAAAATAATTAAGGTATCGTTCGTCACTGTTTGCCATCATTAAATATTATATTAGTATTTTTAACACCGTACCTCCTTTGGTCAGCATCATTGAAGCAGTTGTTGTTGTTGGTTGTACTTTAGGTTTTTTCGTAGGTTTAGTCTTTTTGTCTCCTGTGAAGAAGAAAAAAATCTGTATTAACAGGCATTATATGCATTTTATCATCATTAATAATTTAATGTTTATTTTTTTTATTGATAAGGTGTTGTTCATGTTCATGGTTTGTTGTTTCTCACCACTCGTATGATTCACTTCCCACATAAAACTGCAACAACAGGTTTCATTTTAACGCAATGACTATTCCTCTGTACTTCTGAATACTTACAGAAGTGTTTTACACATTTGTTATATTTGAAGTATTTTATGCTAACATTTTTGTCCTTATTGCTAGCATAATTCACACAATTTCCTTTGGGTACTGTCCACAATGTCATATCAGTACTTGGACTCTTGTATGTTTTGTCTGTCTTGTGTGTCATTTCCTGTTTTATTTTGTTAATCCTCCTCTTGTGTCATGTCTGGTGTCTTTGCTTCCTCTCCCTGATTGTTTCACCTGTGTTGATTACCTGTCTCCGCCCTGATTTGTTCCACCTGTGTCTCATTGTCTTCCCTCCCTTCTGTGTATTTAAGCCCTGTGTTTTCCCCTGTCCTGTGCCAGTTCGTATTCCTTCCTTGTGTTGTGTTTACCTACCAGCGTTTCTCTGTACCTGTTCGCCTGCCTGTTCGTTCCTGACCCGGATTGTTCCTCGTTGTTCTGAGCCTGCCTGATCCCCTATCGGTACCTCTGCCTGATTCTGCCACTCTGGTGTTCGACCTTTTTGCCCGGACTCATGGTTAGTGCTTTTGCCTTTCCCCTTTTGTACCGTTGCCTGTTTGTTAGACTCCCCATGTATGACCTGGTCTGTCCCCTGACGCTTCTCTGCTTTCTCCTAGTCGGGTTCCCCTCGTGTGCTCCCGACCCGGGCAGAGAGCTTCCCTTTTTGGATTCGGACGTCGTGACGAATCCACACAAACATACCTGCGAGGATTCATTCAAGAAACCTTTTTGTGAACTGCTTTTCCTGTCCGTGTTTAATAAACACTCTTTAACTATATTTTTGTCTGTGGGTTGTGCATTTGGGTCCAGATCTTGTGTCACTGGTTCTAACAGTACGAACTGGCCAAGCATGGACCCAGCCAACCTAGACCAGGTCAGGGAGGCAATCCGTTTGCAGGGGCAACGGTTGGGGGGGCATGAAAAGATTTTACACTCCATGATGGACCAGATGACTAGGCTGGCCCTTCGGGTCTCTGAGCTTACCTGTACCCGGGTTTTCTCCTCCTCCCAGCCAGTCGAACCTGTGGCCCTTGTTCCGTCTGTTCAGCCCCCTGACGAACCAGATATTCCCCCGCCTAATAAGTATGCTGGTGATCCAGAGACCTGCAGGAATTTTTTCACACAGCTCCGGTTAATTTTTGAGGCTCAGCCTCGCCGTTTCTCTTGTGACGCAGCTAGAATAGCTTATGTTGCTAGCTTATTGGAAGGCCCCCCTTTAAGCTATTTCAACGCTCTGTTTGAGAGTGATTCTCCGGTCACACGCTCTTTTGATAGCTTATGCTCTGAGTTTAAACGTGTGTATGATCACCCAGTACGGGGCCAGCAGGCGGGTCAACAGCTTATGAGATTAAAACAAGGAAGTATGTCTATTAGGCAATATGTGTGCAGGTTCCGTTCTCTGGCTGTCGAGGCAGGGTGGAACGAACTATCATTAATCAGTGCTTTTCAGTCGGGCCTTAATCGCACCATTGGCCGGGAAATGGCTCTCCGGCAGGAGCTGAGGACCCTGGAAGAGGTCATCGCTGCGGCCATCCACACCTCGGACCAGATGTCGGTATGGCAGGCGGAACCAGCAGATGAGCGACCGGCTGCCAGTTCACCATCTCCCCAACTCCCTCTACCGGTGGCCGAGGCAGGAGACTGCGCTAGAGGGGAGGCCATGCAGTTAGGTCGCACTCGGCTTTCGGCGGAGGAACACCGGCGCCGGCTGGCGGCGGGTCTCTGTCTCTACTGTGGCCAGGAGGGTCATCGTGTGAATACCTGTCCCAATAAAAAGAGATCCACTTCAGGTGAGGATAAGCTGCTTAGTCGGACTGTTTGTATGTCTAGCCTGTCCCGTCAGCTTCCTCTGGTCTGCCTCCGCTCTGAATCTCTGTCTCTACAGCATCCGGTACTGATAGACTCCGGCTCGGACGCCAACTTGATGGACGAACAACTCGCCCTTAAGCTGGGACTCTCCCTGTCGTCTCTCGAGCGTCCACTAGAGGCACGTGCATTGGATGACCATATCATCTGCAGGATTACCCATCAGACCCAACCTGTGACCGTCCGTTTTGCTGACGGACATACGGAGGCTCTTCCTTTCCACATTTATCGCTCTGAGGCTCACCCGCTCATCCTGGGTTTCCCTTGGCTCCAGCGCCACAATCCCCAGCTGGACTGGAGTATGGGGGAGTTCCGGTCCTGGGGTAAAGACTGTTTTTCTTGTGGTGTTGGACACAATGACTCTGATTTTTTGTCCCCAGCTGATTCAGCTTCGGTGGCCCCGGTTCAGGTGGTTTCTGAAGAAGTGACGGATTTTCCTGCTCTGAATAAGGTGCCTGTACACTATCATGATCTAAAGCAGGTATTCAGTAAATCCCGAGCTACCTCTTTACCTCCGCACAGACCCTATGATTGTGCTATAGACCTTCGCCCTGGCTCCTGTCCCCCTAGGGGAAGGTTATATTCTCTGTCTGGCCCTGAGACTGCTGCTATGCAGAAATACATTGACGAGTCTTTAGCAGCAGGTCTAATTCGGCCCTCCTTGTCCCCGGCGGGGGCGGGGTTCTTTTTTGTGGATAAGAAAGACAAGACCCTGAGGCCCTGTATTGACTATAGGGGACTCAATGATATTACTATTCGTAACAGTTATCCACTTCCTCTGATGTCATCGGCATTCGAGCTTTTACATGGAGCTCGAATCTTCACCAAATTAGATCTCAGAAACGCTTATCACCTGGTTAGAATTAGGGAGGGGGATGAGTGGAAGACCGCTTTTAACACCCCTAGCGGTCACTATGAGTATTTGGTGATGCCTTTTGGCCTGACTAATGCTCCTGCCGTTTTTCAGGCTTTGGTCAACGATGTCCTTTGGGACATGTTGAATAAGTTTGTTTTTGTATATCTGGACGACATCTTAATTTTTTCCCCAGATGAAGAGACACATGTCCAGCACGTTCGACAGGTTCTACATAAACTCCTGCAAAACCAGCTTTATGTTAAAGCTGAGAAGTGCGAGTTCCATCAGACATCGGTGTCCTTCCTTGGCTTCATCATCAGTGAAGGAAGCGTCCAGATGGATCCAGACAAGATCAGTGCGGTGAGGGATTGGCCGACCCCTGCTTCTCGTAAGGAGGTACAAAGATTCCTAGGTTTCGCCAATTTCTACCGCAAATTTATTCGGGGTTTCAGCAATGTTGCTGCCCCTTTACATGCCCTCACCTCTCCCAAGACTACTTTCAGGTGGAGCCCTGAGGCGGAGGAGGCGTTTATCCGTCTTAAGAGGGCTTTCACTTCGGCTCCCATCCTGTCCGTTCCTGACCCTGCTTTGCAGTTTGTTGTTGAGGTTGATGCCTCTGATGTGGGGGTGGGGGCTGTCATTTCCCAGAGGTCACTGAGTGATGGCAGACTTCATCCCTGTGCCTTCCTGTCACGGAAATTATCTAAACCGGAGAGCAACTATGACATCGGTAACCGGGAGTTGCTGGCCATCAAGGTGGCGCTGGAGGAGTGGAGACACTGGCTGGAGGGAACGGAGATTCCGTTTTTGGTCTGGACCGATCATAAGAACTTGGAGTATCTGCGGTCAGCTAAACGGCTGAACTCTCGTCAGGCCAGGTGGGCTCTTTTTTTTACCCGGTTTAACTTTTCCCTGTCCTATCGGCCGGGCTCTAAGAACGGCAAACCGGACGCTCTGTCCAGGAGATTTTCTCCTGCTAAATCTGTCTCTGAACCTGTCACTATTTTACCGGATTCCTGTGTGGTGGGGGCTTTTCATTGGTCTATTGAGAAGACTGTTATTGATGCTCTTAAGGACTGTGATGTGCCGGTGGGGGTACCTCCTGGTCGGTTGTTTGTTCCTGTGTGTGTCCGTCCTCAGGTGATTCACTGGGCTCATACCTCCAGGATGACGTGCCACCCAGGGGTTCAGCGCACCAGTTTCGTCATCAAGCAACGCTTCTGGTGGCCTAATATGGAAAAAGAGGTCGCTGAATATGTGGCGGCATGTCCTACCTGTGCGTCATGCAAGACTTCGCATGCGGCACCCGCGGGCCTGTTACGCCCCCTGCCGGTCCCCAAGAGACCCTGGTCGGCCATCTCTCTGGACTTTGTAACTGGTCTCCCATCCTCTGACGGTAACACTACTGTACTCACTATAGTAGATAGATTCTCTAAGATGGCTCATTTTGTGGCTATGCCCAAACTCCCCTCCGCCAAGGAGACAGCGGAGGCGGTCCTGTACAACGTCTGTAGACTCCATGGGTTTCCCAGAGATGTGGTTTCTGATAGAGGACCTCAGTTTGTTGCCCGCTTCTGGCGAGCCTTTTGCGCCCTCATCGGGGCTTCTGTTAGTTTGTCTTCTGGTTATCATCCCCAGACCAACGGCCAGACGGAGCGGGTCAACCAGGTGCTGGAGGCCGGCTTGCGGATTCTGGCCTCTCACAATCCGGCGTCCTGGAGTCGTCAGCTCATGTGGGTGGAGGTCGCTCACAACACCCTTCCCTGCGCCTCCTCAGGACTCTCTCTGTTCCATGTGGTTTACGGATATCAGCCACCCCTGTTCTCCTCTTCTGAGAGGGAGGTCAGCGTTCCTTCGGCCCAAGCCCTCATCCGCCGCTGTAGGAGGACCTGGTTGCGGGCCAGACAGGCCCTGTTAAGATCGACCGGTTACTACAAGACCATGGCTGACCGCCACAGAACCCCAGCACTGGCCTACCAGCGAGACCAGCGGGTGTGGCTTTCCACGCGCCATCTGCCTCTGAGGGTGGAAAGCCGTAAGCTGGCCCCCAGGTTTCCTGTCTCTAAGGTCATTAACCCTGTGTCTGTCCGTTTAAAGCTGCCTAGGACCATGAAAATCCACCCCACGTTCCACGTCAGCCAGGTCAAACCTGTAAAGGAGAGCCGACTGGTACCCCCCACCCAGCCCCCACCACCACCCCGGATCGTCGATGGAGGACCAGCATACACCGTTCGTCGTCTCCTGGCGGCCCGTCGCCGTGGTCGCGGCTTCCAGTATCTGGTGGACTGGGAGGGCTACGGTCCAGAGGAACGGTCCTGGGTCCCAGCGTCCTTCATCTTGGACCCGGACCTCATCAGGGACTTCCATCAGCGCCATCCGGAGGTTCCTGGGCCGTCTGGAGCCGTCCCCTAAGCGGGGGGGGTACTGTCATATCAGTACTTGGACTCTTGTATGTTTTGTCTGTCTTGTGTGTCATTTCCTGTTTTATTTTGTTAATCCTCCTCTTGTGTCATGTCTGGTGTCTTTGCTTCCTCTCCCTGATTGTTTCACCTGTGTTGATTACCTGTCTCCGCCCTGATTTGTTCCACCTGTGTCTCATTGTCTTCCCTCCCTTCTGTGTATTTAAGCCCTGTGTTTTCCCCTGTCCTGTGCCAGTTCGTATTCCTTCCTTGTGTTGTGTTTACCTACCAGCGTTTCTCTGTACCTGTTCGCCTGCCTGTTCGTTCCTGACCCGGATTGTTCCTCGTTGTTCTGAGCCTGCCTGATCCCCTATCGGTACCTCTGCCTGATTCTGCCACTCTGGTGTTCGACCTTTTTGCCCGGACTCATGGTTAGTGCTTTTGCCTTTCCCCTTTTGTACCGTTGCCTGTTTGTTAGACTCCCCATGTATGACCTGGTCTGTCCCCTGACGCTTCTCTGCTTTCTCCTAGTCGGGTTCCCCTCGTGTGCTCCCGACCCGGGCAGAGAGCTTCCCTTTTTAGATTCGGACGTCGTGACGAATCCACACAAACATACCTGCGAGGATTCATTCAAGAAACCTTTTTGTGAACTGCTTTTCCTGTCCGTGTTTAATAAACACTCTTTAACTATATTTTTGTCTGTGGGTTGTGCATTTGGGTCCAGATCTTGTGTCACTGGTTCTAACACACAAATCACACATATTACCCCAGCTTACACAATATGGATGTAGTTAACTTTACAGTATCCAGGTGAGCATATTATGCACACTTTACACTTCATGTTATAAAAGATCATATTATTTTTCACATTTCATATTAGGTCAGAATTCAACAGTTGTTCATTTTTACATGACTTTTTGAATTCTGATCCATCCACTAAAACCATCCCATAATAAACAGTGTTAAATTCCTACACTAACACCCTTCTACAAAGTGAGTACAAAACGCACACTGACACATTTAACATTTGACCTAGAACCAAAAATAATAATGGATATGATCCAGTGTTGGTGTTAATCACCGACAGGATGAAAAAATAAAATAAATAAATAATGCAATTTATATCTAGAATATTGGGGAAAAAAAGTTGGCACTGAAAAAAATATTTGTTTCCATTACAAACACTGCATTTAAAGGGTTAAAAATATGTCAGTTATTGAGTATTTGGTATTTTTCTTGGTGGATAAAGTTGATAAAATCCAAATTTTTATTTATTTATTTTTTCCAAAGTTCAAACCAACTGTATGTAAAACATTCAGACGTTCCTGCCCCTCTGTGCAGATGATGTGCTTTCAGTAGTGAGGGTCAGGGCGTCTGATACTGGAGGGTTCATATTTGGGTTCAGTTTCTCCAACTGTCTGGAAACTCAGACAAAAACACTTACAGAGTAAAGACATTATGCTATAAATGTATTTGTCTGTGACATCTACTGCCTTGCCTACAGTGGTTTGTCTGTCACCACTTAAACCACCTCGATGCTGAACTTCCTGAAAATGTGACAGGTTTGATGTGAACTCATCGCTGAACATTTACTGTCACATTCATGTCTTTTTGTTCATCATATCTGAGCTGTTGACGTCTATGGTTCATCACCTTTATCTTTTTTCTCTGGTTTCGTGCCCTTTTTGCTGTTGTTTGTCTTGGATGTAGTTTTCTTCTGTGTTGTTGCTGTTGTTGCAGACGTACTTGTCGTTTTTGTGTCTGTTGTTGTGGGCGGTGCTTCATCATCACCTGTGTGAGGCAGATGATGAATATAAAGCACACACAGTCAAACTGTTTCACTGTGTGTGTTATTGTTTCTTACCTGTGGTCACATTCAGATACACAGCAGGTTTTCCATCACAGCTGAACAGTCCAGAATAAGTCGGTTTAAGTTCTGGCAGAGTCAGAGTCAGACCAGAATGTGCACTCCATCCATCAGACTGTCTTCTCCATATTAGATCATCTGAACCAGTAACATGAGGACATGTCAGAGTGACACTGGTCCCTTCTCTAGCATGTTGGATGAAGGTTCCTGGACACAAAAAACACACAGTGAGTAAAAAGCAGACATTTTTAGAGTCATGTCTAAAATGAAACAACCATCATTCACTGAACACAAACATAAAGCAAATGGTCTGTCTGTGTTCTGGTTTTTCATGAGCTGAAATCAGGGAAGGAAAACCTTTAGTGTGTCCACAACAGACCCATTCTTAAATCTGTGTTCCAGAGCTCTTCTGTTTGACTGAGATATTCATCCACCTGTGGGGTTTGTCCAATCAGGATGCAGATCAGACAGCGTCATTATTGCACAGGTGAGTCTCAACTAAAGGACAATGGAATGTCGAATGCAGGTATTTTGTAAAACAGATATTTTTCACTGCACAGGAAATTTGTTCAAATTGAAGAAAATTTTACTCTCCTCAGATAACATTTGGTCCCTCTCTAAAAAGAGTAAAAGTTACTCTTTGGGTAGAGCTCTCCAAACTCAATATAGAGAAAAAATTTACTGTTTTTGAGGAAAATACTTTTGACTGTGGAGAAGATGCTCAGAAATTTTTCCTGTGTGCATTTATTTCTCTCGTCCACACATAAACACTGTTTTAGTTGCAAAAAACTGACATTTTTATGAACTCTATCCAAACTGTATGTGGTTTGTGTGTATCTGTGTGTTCAGATTAAAGTTAAAAATACCTGATTACAGTAATACCTGTAGTAATGTGGACATGGCATAAAATATGCAGTAGTACGACACAATCTATATTCATCCAAAAGAAAATGTGACATTAAGACCAAAAGTCTTCAAAAATCTTAAAAATAAAACTTAAATGAGTGATTTTACACGTTAAAATGATAGTTATATGTACAAAAACGTAATAAATAAAGTTAAAATCATTGAAATCAACACAAATGTGTGTGTAAATCTAAATGTAATGATTATTGTATGGAATGAATGAATCAGTCTGACCTGTTGGGATCACCGTCAGCTCCACTGACCAATGGTTGTTACACAGATATTTTCCACTGTCTGATAAATAAACTCTGTTAATGTGCAGTGAATTATATCCCACTGAACTAAATCGTTCCTCTGGGTCATTTTCTCTTCGTTCTTCGTCACCAATGACTGAAAATAGAAAATCGAACCGCCCATCAACCTTTTTAGTCCAGGTCATTCTGTTGTCCATGATGTAAGAACAAGGTAAAGACACTGAGTTCATCTCCATTACAGCCATATGAACCATCTCTGGAAAAAGAAACAGAGCTTTACTATTAAACATTTATCAGAGTTCACTGTCGTTACTCAAATACCCCAACAATAATTAGTTTCTGTCAGTCTGTCCCAGGGCAACTGTGGCTACAAATGTAGTTTACCACCACCAGAGTGTGAATGTGAGAGCGAATGAATAATGGGTCAATAATGTAAAGCGCTTTGGGTGTCTAGAAAAGCGCTATATAAATCCAATCCATTATTATTATTATTAGTTTCATAAAAGTAGATACTGTGATTCTGTTGGGACAGTTGTCATTATTGTACTTCATTACTGGAGGTATTTGTTGTATTTTTACTTTAAAATCCTCGTAAATGAAAACAATCAGTGTGAGTGTTTGGAATAAAGAGTCGTGATGTTATTTTAAAGATGTCATTGTCGTATTAACTGATATGAACTGATTTTATTCACAGCCATGAGTCTGCATGTCACAGAACGAAGATGAGAACTGGATAGAAACAACTGTCAGAGTCAAAGAAAAGAAGTGATAAAAACAGAAGCTGTTGTTTGAAGGTTCAATGTCAGCGTTTCTTCTACATGGGTGAGTTTGATTCTGAGGCTTATGAGGATATAAAGTTATTATGGGATGTTCTTATCGTTGCTCAGTTGCTGTTTGTTGATCCACAGTTCAGACTAAACTGTGACAGTTCTGAACTTGTTTGTTCAATTTCAAACAGATCTTATGTTCAGTTACTGACAACACAAACCGAACAGAAAACAGAAGTGATTAATGGTTTTACTGTGAATGTTTTCAGTCTAAAAACAGAGCTAAGCTAACAGAGCTAAGCTAACAGAGCTAAGCTAACAGAGCTATAACGTCGACTATCAGCTGAAGCAGGATGGTAGAAAAAATATGTAGCATCAAGTCACATCTAAGGATTAATATCATTAGTTAAAGTTAACCATAACTACATTAATTAATCAATCAACCACATTAATTAATTACATTTAATCCTATGTCAGTTAAATGTGATTCCATTCATCAGTGTCTGTATTTACACTGTAATTCATCCCATTACTGTAACTGTACTGTTGTGGATAAACCTGATCTGAACCAACAGGTTTGAGTGGAAATCAATGAAGAATTGGTATTAGAGTGGAATTAACAGGGTTTTTTTTTAAACAAAATGTTTATTTTTGTTGTTTTTTTTGCATTTTACCTCCATAAAGACTAAAAGCTAGTATTAGAACATATTTAATTTTTATTTAATCTTTATTCAACCTGGAAAAAAGCTCATTGAGTCTAAAAATCTCTTTTCAAGAGTGTCCTGGCTGAGACAGCAGCAGCAGAAGATAGAATATGTTAAAATGTGAGAAAACATCAGCATTAAAATTTTTTATTTTACAGTTTTCACACAGTTTTCAACATTTTCTAATATTTATTTGTTAAACCAATAGTTAAACTCATGGTGTCCAGCTGAGTGGACATTTATGGAACTCCATGAAAAATAGGTTCATAAAACAATAAAAAAAAATTTTCAGGCGAAAAGAGGAATTTAAACACTCAGCCAAAAGAAATATCTGCACTACGGTTCTCATAATTTATACATGAAAGGGTTAAAAAGCATTCTTGAATGAAGAACAGAACCACAAAACAGATGAATTTACCAAAGTTGTGAGATTTCAAATCCAGGTTAAAGGTGTCCAACAGTAGTTTGGACATACGTGGAGTTCAGAGGACGACGGAGCGCTGCTGTTCTTACCTGCACAGACTCTGCAGCTCAGGATGAAGGCTGACAGACACATGTAGACGTTCATCCTCATCATCACAGACTGAAACCACTGAACGTTCACGCAGACGCTTTGACTCTGAACTAGAACAGGAACTGGTCTGAATGTAAACCTGTTCCTCTAAAACCAAAAGCACCGCCCTGAGCTCATCACTGTCTCAAATGTCCTGTTTATGGACAGTTTTTTCTGTTGATTTCCTCTTTTTTTCTTAGAAAGTACTTCATGTGTCATGTTTTACTGCTCATTAGTCATTGTATCAGAGCGTGGGATAAATAAGCACTATTTGTGTTGGATTCTGTGTTTAACTTTAGTGTGAGAAGAGGAAGTGTTCTGTGGTTCCTGATGATGGACAGTAACAGATACAAGAGTAAAGTCAGAATGAGTTCAGTAAGAGGATGGAACTTGTACAAATAAGACAGAAGATCGAGAATAAAAACACAGAATAATGTTGGAATCAAACCAGACTAGGATGAAAAACGCACAACATATGAACGTTTCCTCTCAGTTTAACCCATACAGACCCAGAGCTGCTTAGAACTCAGTTCCCAAAGGATTTTTTTCTCTATATTTAACTTTTCTTCAGTGATTTATCATCTTTTATTCTAATATTACTGAGTTAGTCCAGTTGGAAACATTCACCGTCCTTTTCACTGACAGAATCTGCCACTGGTTTGGTTTTAGGTTTAGTTGTGTTTTTATTTTTCATCTTTTCTTTTTTGTCCTTGGAACTGGTTTCCAACAGTTTCAGGAGCTGGGACTGGTCCACCAAGGCCCCTGTTAGGCACTAAAACTGGTTCAGAACCTGAAACAGTTGGTTCTTCCTCATGAATCATGACATCATCAGTGGGCGTGTCTTATTCTAGGGTCTGAAAAGAAGCAGGAAGTAGAAGTTTAGTGTTTACTTACACCTGAGTAATTAGATTAAATTAGATTAGATTAGATTGAATTAGACAAAATTAGATGAAACCATATTAGATTATATCAGACAAGATTAGATTAGACTACATTGGATTATATTGGACAAGATTTAGACTAGATTAGACAAAAGTAGATTAGATTAGAGTAGATAAGATTTAGTTAAAGTAGATTATATTCCACAAAATTTTATTAGACTAGATTAGACTAGATTAGATTAGACCACACTAGACTAGATTAGATTCAGTCAAATTAGACTTGATTAGACAAAATTCGATCAGACTACATTAGATTAAATTAGAGTAGATTAGATTAGATTACTTTACATTACATTATACTATATTATATTCGATTAAATTAGATTAGATTGGACTACATTATGTTAGATCAGATGCATAATATTCTCACCTTGATACTGGAAGATTAATACAAGGCACAAAAATATATTTCTTCCACTTTTTAATAAAAACCACAAACAGTGTAAAACAAGTGGATTTCATATTACAGGTGAAAATTTAACAACACACATAATAAACTGGAAGGAAGACAGTAATATTTCCTGTACATGCTCCAAAAAGGTTTAAAAACATTCTTTTCTATTTACAAAAGTATAAACTAGAGCGAACTGTTCAGACTCTGTGATGTTCGATCAGGAAAAACGTCTTTGATGGTTTTGTTTTACTTTAATTCAGATTTCTACACTTGGACTTTTTACAGAAACACGAGGTTGTGATAAAAACCACATCATCCATAAAGTCATTTTTATTTCAAAGCTGCTGCGGTGAAGTTTAACTGCAGAGAAAAAACACTAAATATCACTCAAAGGTGAAGTAACGAGCTGATAAAGACCACAGTGAATCTGTAGAAACGTTAAATTAAGTTTCATACGACGTGAGAGGAAAAGATGATGAAAACTCAGACGGCGTCGGTCGTATTTTCACTGTTATGATGATCAGCGATATCGTCATACATGGAATCATTTTCAGCAGGGTCACCTTTAACAAAGACAGTTTATTTTACAAAAGAGGTACAAATTATTAAACATAAAAAGGAAAAAAATCACATATACGAAGACAAAATGATTGGAAATAAGTCATACAAACAAAACAAAGCATGAAATATGAGTTATATGAAAAAAATATAAGTATTAGTTCATATTTACCTGTAATATTAACAGTGTGAAACTCTGCTGTCTCTTCTCTGGATCTTTTTACACCTAAACATAAAGAACAAAAGTGATTTAGTAATAGTTAGTTACATACTTTCATATATTTTACAATCTAACAATATTTATTTTCCTATTTTACAGGAAAAAATGGACAAAAATGAACCAAATAATCAACAAAATGGAGAAAAAAGAGCAGAAATGAACAAAATAATCAATGAAATTACCAAAAATGAAGAAATAATCAACAACATAGACAAATATGAACCTAATAGTAATAAAATGAACAGAATATTCAACATAAAGGACAAAGATGTGGAAACTAATCCAAAACACTGACAAAAATGAGCAAAATGATCAACAAAATGAACAAACAAAGAAAATAGTCAACAAACTGGACAAAAATGAAGGAAATAAGGACAAAAAAACATCAACTAAATGGACAAAAACGAAGGAAAAAAAGGACAAAAAAAAAAAAAAAATCAACTAAATGGACAAAAACAAAGGAAAAAAAGGACACAAATGACAAAACAATAATCAACAAAATGAACAAACAGAAAATAGTCAAGAAACTGGACAAAAATGAAAAAAATAATCAACTAAATGGACAAAAAAAGTTAAAAAAAAAAGGACAAAAATGACAAAAATAAACAACAAACTGGACATAAAGGATGGACAAAAAGGACAAAAATGAAAAAAATTATCAACAAAACGACCAACAATTAAGAAATAATCGACAACATAGACAAAGGTGAACTAAATAGTAACTAAAATTAACAAAATATTCAACACAAAGGACAAAGATGGGGAAACTAATCCAAAACACTGACAAAAATGAGCAAAAATAATCAACAAAATGAACAGACATAAAGGAAATAGTCAACAAACTGGACAGAAATGAAGGAAAAAAGGACAAAAATGAAAAAAAAAAAAAATCAACTAAATGAACAAAAATGAAGGAAAAAATGGACCAAAAAAAAATCAACTAAATGGATAAAAACGAAGGAAAAAAAGGACAAAAAAAGACAAAAATAATTAACGAAATGGCCAAAAATTGCGGTAAAAACTTATGTATAAAACAGTATTTGTCATTGTTGAAGTTGTTCAGATCTCTCAAATATTTAAGACCTGAAAATAAAGAATAAAAGTCATGTAATACTGTTAATAATGGTTTGTTTCCTACTTTCCTCTATTTTCAGTTTTTTGCTTGATGTAATAAATGTCTCAACTCTGTCTCGATGTTACAACCAGAGTTGAGACATTTATTTCTCAACTGTCTGTAAAATACAGAGTTCTGGAACTGTTCAGATCCTCGATGACGTCTTTTTTACCGTTTGTGTAAATGACGTTTGACTTTCAGATTTCATTTGAACAATAAGCTGAACGGTAGACGGTGAACTCACTGAATTCAGATTTCAGATGTTCAAGTGAAAAACCAGACCCATAACATCCTTTTCCACACTGTCACTGTAACTGTTGTGGTTCTAAACCGGTCCATGTGCATTCAGATCAAACATGTGTCATATTTACCCCTTAAATCAGTCATGTCGTATTCTGTTGTGACTCCTGTGGATCTTTTTATGCCTTAAAATAAAGAATAAAAGAGATTCAATGAGGTTAGTTTTTAATGTTCATTATTATTTAAAGACAAACAAAAATAAAGTCACATTTTCTCCTCCTCCTCCTCCTCCTCTTCCTCCTCCTCCACACCAAAACTGGTCCACCAGAGTCCAGTCCTTCCCATTTGATGAATTTGTGAAATTATAATAAAAATTCAACTGAATATATTAACGATCAGTCAAGGATGTTAAAATCATGGTAGTTCTGGTTCCACATTCAGACCAATATGAACTAAAGTGGATCAGACTAATAAAATTCTATTATAATAGCCTCTAAATAATGACATAACAATTGAAATTTTTGTTTTAGTGTCAAATAAGTAAAATTTCATGAAAATGTTTACATTTACAAACTATCCTTTCACAAAAAAAACCAACACAA
Source organism: Sphaeramia orbicularis (assembly GCF_902148855.1). NCBI lineage: Eukaryota > Metazoa > Chordata > Actinopteri > Kurtiformes > Apogonidae > Sphaeramia > Sphaeramia orbicularis. The sequence continues at coordinate 53,677,321 of NC_043967.1, read as the reverse complement.
AATAACTTGAACAAATATGAACAAACGTCTGAAGACACCAGTTGGACAGGTTTAGAGGATGCTGCACCCTTGTGGTGTGAGTTGACAATTACATCAAAAAAAGCTGAATTCAGTCAATGTGGAAGTGTGCCAGTGTTCTAAGGCAGTGGAGGCGCTGATGGCCCTTTTTACACACAGACCTGCAGTTTTCATTAAAACTCAGTTTTTCATCGATTATAGTCCCAAGGTACTTGTATGATTGCACTTGCTCTGTAGTCTGACCTTTATTTAAAGTGACTCTGTGCCTGTCCTGTTGTTTTCTAAAATCGATGACCATATCTTTTATTTTAGATGTATTTAGGTGAAGGTAGGACTCCTCACACCATTGGACAAAGTCATCAATGACAGGGCCATAATAAAAACTTTTCATTACAAAGACATTACAATAAAACAACCTGGTTGGGTCATTTGGACCCACTGATGCGTCTGAGGGTTAATGAGCCTTTGTTCTGGATCTAAAATATCATCACATATGAATTTGTATGAAATGTTAAATCAGCCTTTTTGTGTTTTGCAGCTGAGAATAAATCCTAAGTCATGTAACAGTTCATGATGTTTTGACATTTTCAGCTGAATTTCACTGTTGACTCACCTCGTTTTATAAACCAGAGTCTAAAACTGCAGCAAAGGACGAAGAAGACGAGGACAGACACCAACATGACTTTATAAACCAAACCGAAATGTGGTGGAAGATGTTCAGGAACATCTGGAAAACAAAGACCACTGTTTAGACTTTTATCAGTAGGATTAAACATGGAAACCTCTGTTCTGGACCATCATCATCATCATCATCATCATCATCATCATCTTTCCTGACTCATGTTATGGAATTTACACCGATCACCCATGACATCATGTCCAGATGATTTCTTTTTACCTCTGCCAAGGAGGTTATGTTTTTGCCGGCGTTGGTTTGTCTGTTTTTCTGTCTGTCCATGTGCAAGATAACTCAAAAAGTTATGGATGGATTTGGATGAAAATTTCAGGAAATGTTGGTATTGGCACAAGGAACAAATGATTAAATTTTGGTAGTGATGGGGGGGGGCACTGATCTGCCTTGGCGGAGGTCTGCGCTCTCTGAGTGCTTTTCTGGTTATGTTCATTTTTTCAGTGTGTTGATGATTCAGTTTATTTTGTTGACTATCATGTTCTTTTTTCCTGCTGGGTTGGGGGTCCAAGCACCTGCCTGCCTTGCCTAATGGTAAGCTGCACCTCTGTGTGTAAACTGCAGATGGCGTTTGTGGTGTTTCACTGACTTTCTTCATCATTTGTGTGTTTTGTTGTGGTCGTACCGGTGTTTTCCACTGGTGTTGTTTTGGTCTTGACAGTGTCTGCAGAACAACAGAAGTAGGAAATCTTCAAACCACTGGAACCACGTAGATGCTGAACCTGCTCTGGGTTCTGTTTCTCATGGTAAAGCTTCAACCACATGAGTTTCAGTTGAACCCAGAATTAGACCTGTGTGAACCTACCTGTGTCTAATGCTGTTGGTGCACTTGTCATTGGTTTGAATGTAGGTGTTTTGGTCATTTGAGTCTCTTTGCCTCCAGTGAAGAAGAAAAAACCTCTGCATTAAAGGAGCTGTATGAAAGAATTCAGTTCCCAGTAATCCTAAAATGGCCCTGAATGTCACCAGACATGAAGGAATCCTGTTCATTTCAAATACTGATCTCACTGACAGTAGTAGTCCAGACAGAATATTTGTATTTGAATCACAACTAATTCATTTTTATGTTGGATATTGGGGGAAAAAACATTTTTTGTGTTTTTTGCATCAAAAACAGCTATTATTTATTTACATTAAAAACATGGCATTTAAAGGGCTAAAATATGACAGTTATTGAGTATTTGGTATTTTTGTTTATGGATCAAGTTGATGAAATAGAAAAAAATGTAAAACTTCACTAACTAACACTTCATGTTATAAAAGGTCATATTATTTTACTCAGTTTTAGGTCAGAATTCACAATTTGTTCATTTTTACATGACTTTTTAAACTCTGATCCATCCACTAAAACCATCCCATAATAAACAGTGTTAAATTCCTACACTAACACCCTTCTACAAAGTGAGTACAAAATGCACACTGAGACATTTAACATTTGACATTTGACATTTGACCTAGAACCAAAAATAATAATGGATATGATCCGATGTTGGTGTTAATCACTGACAGGATGAAAAAATAAAATAAATAAATAATGCAATTTATATGTAGAATACTGAGAAAAAAAAGTTGGTACTGAAAAAATATTATTTGTTTACATTACAAACACTGGATTTAAAGGGTTAAAAAATATAACAGTTATTGAGTATTTGGTATTTTTATTTATGGATCAAGTTGGTAAAATACAAAACAAAATGTTTTTCCAAAGTTCAAACCAACTGTATGTAAAACATTCAGACGTTCCTGCCCCTCTGTGCAGATGATGTGCTTTCAGTAGTGAGGGTCAGGGCGTCTGATACTGGAGGGTTCATATTTGGGTTCAGTTTCTCCAACTGTCTGGAAACTCAGACAAAAACACTTACAGAGTAAAGACATTATGCTATAAATGTATTTTTCTGTGACATCTACTGCCTTGCCTACAGTGGTTTGTCTGTCACCACTTAAACCACCTCGATGCTGAACTTCCTGAAAATGTGACAGGTTGATGTGAACTCATCGCTGAACATTTACTGTCACATTCATGTCTTTTGTTCATCATATCTGAGCTGTTGACGTCTATGATTCATCACCTTTACCTTTTTTCCCTGGTTTCGTGCCCTTTTTGCTGTTGTTTGTCTTGGATGTAGTTTTCTTCTGTGTTGTTGCTGTTGTTGTTGCAGACGTACTTGTCGTTTTTGTGTCTGTTGTTGTGGGCGGTGCTTCATCATCACCTGTGTGAGGCAGATGATGAATATAAAGCACACACAGTCAAACTGTTTCACTGTGTGTGTTATTGTTTCTTACCTGTGGTCACATTCAGATACACAGCAGGTTTTCCATCACAGCTGTACAGTCCAGAATCAGACAGTCTAAGGTCTGTCAGAGTCAGAGTCAGACCAGGATGTGGTCTCCATCCATCAGACTGTCTTCTCCATATTAGATCATCTGAACCAGTAACATGAGGACATGTCAGAGTGACACTGGTCCCTTCTCTAGCATGTTGGATGAAGGTTCCTGGACACAAAAAACACACAGTGAGTAAAAAGCAGACATTTTTAGAGTCATGTCTAAAATGAAACAACCATCATTCACTGAACACAAACATAAAGCAAATGGTCTGTCTGTGTTCTGGTTTTTCATGAGCTGAAATCAGGGAAGGAAAACCTTTAGTGTGTCCACAACAGACCCATTCTTAAATCTGTGTTCCAGAGCTCTGCTGTTTGACTGAGATATTCATCCACCTGTGGGGTTTGTCCAATCAGGATGCAGATCAGACAGCGTCATTATTGCACAGGTGAGTCTCAGCTAAAGGACAATGGAATGTCTGATGCAGGTATTTTGTGAAACAGACATTTTTCTCTGCACAGGAAATTTGCCCGAGTAAAATTTAGTGAAATTGAAGAAAATTTTACTCTCCTCAGATAACATTTGGTCCCTCTCCAAAAAGAGTAAAAGTTACTCTTTGGGTAGAGCTCTCCAAACTCAATATAGAGAAAAAATTTACTCTTTTTGAGGAAAATACTTTTGACTGTGGAGAAGATGCTCAGTAATTTTTCCTGTGTGCATTTATTTCTCTCATCCACACATAAACAGTGTTTTAGTTGCAAAAAACTGACATTTTTATGAACTCTATCCAAACTGTATGTGGTTTGTGTGTATCTGTGTGTTCAGATTAAAGTTAAAAATACCTGATTACAGTAATACCTGTAGTAATGTGGACATGGCATAAAATATGCAGCAGAACGACACAATTATATATTCATTCAAAAGAAAATGTGGCAATAAGACCGAAAGTCTTCAACAATCTTAAAAATAGGACTTATATGAGTGAATTTACACGTTAAAATGATAGTTATATGTACAAAAATGTAATAAATAAAGTTAAAATCATTGAAATCAACACAAATGTGTGTGTAAATCTAAATGTAATGATTATTGTATCGAATGAATGAATCAGTCTGACCTGTTGGGATCACCGTCAGCTCCACTGACCAATGGCTGTTACAGATGTATTCTCCACTGTCTGATAAATAAACTCTGTTAATGTGCAGTGAATTATATCCCACTGAACTAAATCGTTCCTCTGGGTCATTTTCTCTTCGTTCTTCGTCACCAATGACTGAAAATAGAAAATTGGATTCATGGTCGTTCCGCCCAGGAGCCCGTTTTTTCCAGGTCATTCTGTTGTCCACGATGTCAGAACAAGGTAAAGACACTGAGTTCATCTCCATTACAGCCATATGAACCATCTCTGGAAAAAGAAACAGAACTTTACTGTTAAACATTTATCAGAGTTCACTGTCATTACTCAAATACCACAACAATAATTCATTCTAGATAAGCAGATACTGTGATTCTATTGGGACAGTTGTCATTATTTTACTTCATTACAGGAGATATATGTTGTATTTTTACTTTAAAATCCTCATAAATGAAAACTATCAGTGTGAGTGTTTGGAATAAAGAGTTGTGATGTTATTTTAAAGATGTCGGTGTGTTGTATTAACTGATATGAACTGATTTTATTCACAGCCATGAGTCTGCATGTCACAGAACGAAGATGAGAACTGGATAGAAACAACTGTCAGAGTCAAAGAAAAGAAGTGATAAAAACAGAAGCTGTTGTTTGAAGGTTCAATGTCAGCGTTTCTTCTACATGGGTGAGTTTGATTCTGAGGCTTATGAGGATATGAAGTTATTATGGGATGTTCTTATCGTTGCTCAGTTGCTGTTTGTTGATCCACAGTTCAGACTAAACTGTGACAGTTCTGAACTTGTTTGTTCAATTTCAAACAGATCTTATGTTCAGTTACTGACAACACAAACCGAACAGAAAACAGAAGTGATTAATGGTTTTACTGTGACTGTTTTCAGTCTAAAAACAGAGCTAAGCTAACAGAGCTAAGCTAACAGAGCTAAGCTAACAGAGCTAAGCTAACAGAGCTATAACGTCAACTGTCAGCTGATGCAGCACAGTAGAAAAAATATGCAGCATCAAGTCACATCTAAGGATTAATATCATTAGTTAAAATAACCTTTACCACATTAATTAATCAATCAACCACATTAATTAATTACATTTAATCCTATGTCAGTTAAATGTGATTCCATTCATCAGTGTCTGTATTTACACTGTGATTCATCCCATTACTGTAACTGTACTGTTGTGGATAAACCTGATCTGAACCAACAGGTTTGAGTGGAAATCAATGAAGAATTGGTATTAGAGTGGAATTAACAGGGTTTTTTTTTAACAAAATGTTTATTTTGCATATTATCGCCATAAAGTGAGTAAAAGCTAGTACTATAACGTAGTTAATTTTATTTAATCTTTATGTAACCAGGAAAAAAGCTCATTAGACTAAAAATCTCTTTTTCAAGAGTGTCCCTGGCTGAGACAGCAGCAGCAGAAGATAGAATATGTTAAAATGTGAGAAAACATCCAGATTACTCAGCATTAAAATGTTTTATTTCATAGTTTTCACAGTTTTCAACATTTTTTAATAGTTATTTGTTAAACCAATAGTTAAAACTCATGGTGTCCAGCTGAGTGGACATTTATGGAACTCCATGAAAAATAGGTTCCAGAAAACAATTAAAATGTTGGGTTTTTGGTTTTTTACACCTAAAGAGGAAAAAAAAAAATCTGGACTACGGTTCTCCATAATTTACACATGAAAGGGTTAAAAAGCATTATTGAATGAAGAACAGAAACCACAGAAACAGATGAATTTACCAAAGTTGTGAGATTTCAAATCCAGGTTAAAGGTGTCCAACAGTAGTTTGGACATACGTGGAGTTCAGAGGACGACGGAGCGCTGCTGTTCTTACCTGCACAGACTCTGCAGCTCAGGATGAAGGCTGACAGACACATGTAGACGTTCATCCTCATCATCACAGACTGAAACCACTGAACGTTCACGCAGACGCTTTGACTCTGAACTAGAACAGGAACTGGTCTGAATGTAAACCTGTTCCTCTAAAACCAAAAGCACCGCCCTGAGCTCATCACTGTCTCAAATGTCCTGTTTATGGACAGTTTTTTCTGTAGATTTCCTCTTTTTTTCTTAGAAAAGTGCTTCATGTGTCATGTTTTACTGCTCATTAGTCATTATATCAGAGCGTGGATAATAAGCACTATTTGTGTTGGATTCTGTGTTTAACTTTAGTGTGAGAAGAGGAAGCGTTCTGTGGTTCCTGATGATGGACAGTAACAGATACAAGAGTAAAGTCAGAATGAGTTCAGTAAGAGGATGGAACTTGTACAAATAAGACAGAAGATCGAGAATAAAAACACAGAATAATGTTGGAATCAAACCAGACTAGGATGAAAACCCACAACATATGAACGTTTCCTCTCAGTTTTACCCATACAGACCCAAACAGCTACTGATCTAAACTGTTTAATACCTGTTGATCCACTAATTCTCTTAATCCATGTCAATAATTGGTGTCAAATACAGTTCTTCATCTTTTCATGGTCATCAGATATGACCCATTTGGACATTCAGAAGCTCCGTAGTTACCGTGGAAACACCGTTATCTTCTCCAACACTGTAACATCACACTCCCAGTAAAACCCATGGAGTTAGATCAGTGACAGTGGATGGACACACTGGGTTTATGTTCAGTTAATGACAGATTTTAATACAAAAGTCATTTTTTCTTCAGTTTTCTCTGTTTTTGCCATAATAACCCTCAACTCTGAGCTTTTATGAACAGCTACATGATCAATGAACTAGATAGAAGAAAGTACCTGATTTATGCTGAAAAAATGCAAAATGCAGAGGATAATATTATAATAAATGGTGATAAATCACTTAAGAAAGGTTAGATGTAGAGAAAATTTAATCTGGGAACTGACATAACAGTCACGCTGGGTCTTTATGGGATTTTCCTAAAAATTGTATTTTTTATTTTTTCCTCCTGTCATCTGTCAGTGATTAACACCAACATTGATTCATGTTCATTATTATTTTTGGTTCTAGGTCAAATGTTAAATGCTAAATGTGTCAGAGTGTATTTTGTACTCACTTGGTAGAGGGGGTGTTAAGTGTAGGAATTTAACACTGTTTATTATGGGATGGTTTTAGTGGATGGATCAGAATTAAAAAAAAAAAAAAAAAAATCATGAAAAAATGAACAACTTTTGAATTCTGACCTAAAACAAACTGAAAAATCGTATGACAGTTTATACATGAAGTGTTCAGTGTGTATAATATGTTCACCTGGACACTGGAAGGTATTGGAGTTTTACTCAGAGGTGGGTACGTACTTATCATCTGGACTTTTAAGATGAGAAGGAGGAACTGAGACCAAAATGGGGACGTTAGTCTGTAATTGTATCAGTATCTAGTTGTGGAACACCTCCCCCCCCCCGCCACCCCTTGGTCCTCTGCAATAAGGTACGTCGTTCAGACCCCTCCCACAATTAGTTACACAGTGCTATAACTGCCCCCCCCCCTCGACAATTTATTACCTGCACCCCACCCCGTTTGCAAATTTATTATTAGTTATTAGTGAGTTGTTAGTGTTTTTACAGGTCTCTGTTATCAAACCATCATATCAGTATTTTTTCCTGCATAAACCTCTTAAACCACTTTATTTCTGCTCAAACCGACCAAATCTTCAATGAGTATCAATCATTTTTACCCTTTAAAGGACAGTTTGAATACATGATGACACACAAACTTAGTGGTTTTCCATATAATACATGATGGACGGATGTGACAATGTTTAATGTCAGATTATATAAGATTATCAATAACACTGATTTCATTGCATTTAGGGCTGCACGATTTTGGCAAAAAAAAAAAAATCCCGATTTTTTTCCTCTAAAAACTCGATTTTCGATTTCGATTTTTGGGTATAACTTGAAAAGGCAACAGCAGTCAGCATGTTGTTTTCGTGAGCAGCCCACAATGCAAGGCACTGCTCTGACCTCAAAGCTGTGATGGGATCACGTGATGAACCCACAGTTTTGTTTTGTTTTTTCTCTTCATTAAATCTTTGAAATGAAGTAGAGTACACAAACAATGTATACAACAAGAAAATAACATAAGTTTGTCAGGGGGAATACACTATAAGAAAATGTCCAAATCAGAGCAAATACTGATAGTTGTTACAACCTTTTTGTTTCCACATTTATCTAACAGCTTTAAATACATTTCAACATCTTACAAAACATAAATAATATTTGGTTTTGTGTTACAGAACTACATTTGTGAATGAAAAATTTAGCAAGTAAGAGGACTAAATTAATTCTTAAAAAAAAAAAAAGTTTTTTTTTGTTCTTTCTTTTCTGGGTATCTGGTCCACAGCAGTGATCCCAGTGTCAGTCAGTGACAGGCATCAGTCGTGTGTGCGTGGACCAGGTTAATATAAGTGATCCACATGTGGTTCTATTTAAACTGAGGGATCTGTGTGTGGAATAGACTGACCCAGGACACACTGGAGGGATTGTATCCTGGAGCTGGTGCATGTGTGTGGGCAGGGGGCTGTGTGGGCTCCTCTGCTGAGGCTGATGACCCCGAGACCCGGACCCGGATCAGAAGAAGACAGTACGGTACGGATCCGGGACAACGGAAGATGAGTGATCCGCAGCAGTTCTATTTCAATTGCGGGATCCGTGCGTGAAGCCACGGCTTATATTGGTATAAGTACTGCGGGTTCATGAACAGATTTAACGTCCGGTCATTACACAGACTTCTGTGACAGACCGCTGTCATAGGAAGAGCCTACGGGAGCCCGCGGGCACGCGGAGGCGCGCGGCCCGGAGGCATGAGAGAGAAGAAATCGATTTTACGATTTCCCTTTTTTAAAAATTGTCCTAATTAAAAAATCCGATTTCGATTTAAAATCGATTAATCGTGCAGCCCTAATTGCATTAGTATTTTTTATACATTTGTGCTTTTTTTATGCCATTTGATTTGACCATTATTTAATGTCGACTATTTCCCAACAATGATATATACATACACACACACACACACACACACACACACTATATATATATATATATATATATATATATATATATATATATATATATATATATATATATATATAAATATTATATTATTTTTTTTTTTTTTTTTTTTCCTTTTTCGTATTTTAATTGAAATAATCCCTCTGGTTCTGCAGAAAATGTAACTGTGTTTTCAGGTTTACAAAGATAGAATTCATCTGTTTACGTCTAGTGGGTGGTTCGTTGTCATCTTTTTGTAGATTGTTCACTGATTACAAAGAAACAGGCATAAAAGTGTGATGTTATGTACATGTTTATTATTGAAGAAAAGCAGAGAAATCCTGAATGTATTTCTAAGAATTAGCCCAAAGCATTTTGTGTTATAAATAAAAATACAAAGTGCTTTATGATTATTATTAAAATACTGAATAAACCCTGAGCCTTAGAGCTGATATTTACTCTACACAGAAAATCTACTGCAAATAAAAGCAACAAATACCACAGAAAACACAAACACAGATGTTTTTTTTTCCTTTTTTCTGACAGAACTGTAAAAATCATGATTAATTAAAATTCAGTTTTTGTTGTTACTCTAGGATTCTTTCATATGTATCTGTCAGCTGTGACAAACCTGTGGACAGGAAAAAGAATAAAGAGTCAAACCCAAACTTTAAACATATTAAATATGATCCAGCGTCAGCGTGTGTTACCGTTGTTATTTCCACAGAGAACAGGGTCACCGATCAGAGAATACGGAGACTCCACATGTGGAATTTGACCTGTAGGATCAAAGTTAAATGCGTCAGTGGAAGGTTTCATATTTTTGTGTAAATGTGTGAAGGTCGGGGTCTTACCGCTGCTGTTTGATGGAAACGTAATCATGGAATATGTGTGGTCGAGGATTTGAACGTCTGATAAAGGACAGAGTCGACAAATCACATTAACAGTCGATCAGACAGCAGTCGCTTTTCCATTGACCCTCAAACTGAGCGAACATAACTTGTGCATAAAAATTTACCTCATGGAAAAAGGACAATTTCGTTAAAACTCTCGTCTTTCGATTAAAAGTTTTTGTGCTGGCAAGAGGTGGTTTTTCGGGCGTAATGCAATTAGTATATCACGCAAAACTGCAGTGGAAAGACCTTTTACTGCAACTAGAGTCACGTAAATAAGTTAAAGAAAAGGCTGTTGACGGATGTTCCAACAATCGAAGGAGAAGAGTTTAAAACCAAACATGTCACAGTATGTGTGGACACACCAAGAAACCCAATCATTTTATTATTTAGTAGGAGATAGAGGGGTAATATAGAATAATAATGAATATATCTGTAAATAAACACCATATTTATGTTCATCGACATGTTTATGGAATGACTTCTCATGTCATCTCATGATAATAAATAAACAAATCATCACATTTGTGATTTAATGGAAAAACCGACATTAAGCACTTCTGTTTTCTCAACATCTAGTAAATATCGGTAAAGTTTTGTGCAGATGTCCGATGGAAAAGAGACTAGTGTTAGCGGTTATGGATATGTAAACCAGAGATCTTGGCATAAATTGACACGCGATCAAATGGTTTTGAATAACATGTGAAAGGATGAAAATGTGTATTAATAGCACGCCAAATGCCATAAAAACTCCTGTGACACACAACGCAATTTCATGAGCTCAGTCTGCAGCCCAGTATGGTCAAAAAATATAGTGGAATAAACAATATTCCATTCCAAAATGTAATGGAGTAAAAGTATGAATATAAAATAGAAATACCACTGGATTAAGGGAAATCAATCCACATATTTTAGATCTGTTAAAAAAAGTCTCTAAACTTAAGAAAGATGAGACTATAGATAATAAAATAACGTCCTTATTTACCTGGACTGGGTTTCCTCTTGTACGCTGCTGTCATTTCAGAGGAACCAACCCCTACCAGACAGAAAACCAAACCTGTCAGTCATTTCTGTTGTGTTCCTGCTGTTGGTGTCACTTCCTGTTCAGTGGTTTGTGAATCAGAATAAGCCATAATAAGACGTTAAGACTCAACTTTCACAACCTACAAAACCAGAACCTGCTGCAGCGTCATTAATAAATGACTTAATGCAGGGCCGGATTTAGACTTGGTGGGACCCTAGGCTATATAAAGCCCTGAGGCCCCGCCCCCTTTTAAATGACACCAGCTGGTCTCAGAAAGCTTTAAAACATACATGCCTTTAGATGAAAAACTGAAAATATATTGCCTTTTAATTTTAATTAATATTGAATAATAAAGATCATGTTGTAAAATCACAAAAATTATATTAGAGAATCCTCTAAGTTACAACTTAGAACATTTTCTTTCTTGATTTTGCTAAATCAGGGGTTCCCAAAGTGGGGTATGTGTACCCCCAGGGGTACTTGGAAGAAGCCCAGGGGGTATTTCACATTTTTTTGGGAAAAATACATTAAATAGGTCATCACGTACCAAACAGAAATTAAATAATGAGAATTAATGCTGAAATATAAAACACAATAAATACGTACATTCATATAATAGTTTTATTGAAATCGTCTTGTTTCAGCTTTGGTAACATTTGAAGAACATTTATATTTTATATTATTCAAATGAGTTTATCTGAGGAGATAAGGAATTATTTTTTGTTGATGAAAGGTTCATTTATTATTATAGTATAATTATAAAATTATTTAGAATTTCCCCTTGGCGATTAATAAACCAAAACTATCTATCTATCTATCTATCTATCTATCTATCTATCTATCTATCTATCTATCTATCTATCTATCTATCTATCTATCTATCTATCTATCTATCTATCTCTGTTGACCAATTTATTTATTTTTCTTATCAATGAAAGAAGGCACTTTTCAGTTTGTATTTTGCACAAAATTTACTTATTACTACAAATTACAGTTAAATAGATGTTATTTGTTTACAAAGTTTTGTAAATATAAACAGACACCTTTAGCACAAGAACTAATTTTGCCTAATTTTTTTTCAAATAACAATGTTGAAGCGAGGGTTGGGGGTACTTGGGTAAAAAAGTATATTTCAGGGGGTACTCCACTGTAAAAAGTTTGAGAATCACTGATCAAAATCATTGCTTATGTCATCAAAAGATATGTTACACAACCTATGGCCTTCTGTGCACATGATGCTAGCACTGACAATTTTTCTTGAGGCATAGTCGGTCTCAGTTTGTTTTTTATTCTCTTTATCTGTGAAAATGATCTTTATCCTGAACTATTTGTCACCATCAGACATAGAAATAATCATAAGAAGAAAAAAAGTCCAGGTGGACCATTTTAGGTTTAGGGGTTAAAGGGTTAAACACAATAATATTCACTCTAATAATTATCTATAACGACTGACACAAGGAACATTGACACTAAATATTACACATCACCAATAATTCAGCTATCTAGTCAACACAATTATAGATGATTCATTTGCAAAGTTTTAATTGTAATAAGTTTTAAGGCCCTGAACTGTAGATTATTTAGCTTGGACCTAAATGCAACACTGACTTAATGACAGAGGCTGAAACTGTGCAGAGTTCACTTTTACACCAGATTAATAATAATAATGAAGAAGAGGAACAGGTGTGAGTGGAAACCAGCTTTCATTTCTCACCGTTGATGGCCTGAAACTCCACCTGATCCTGGATTTCCTCATAAACAGGGTGGGATTCTGTAACCACTGCAAAACATAGAAATGAAATAATGATGTTTGATTTGGTGAGGAAACACCCTGAAACAACAGTGCATTTTCCATGAATATGTGCAAACTGTTGTATAGAATAGAATAGAATAGCCTTTATTATCATTGTGTTCAGTGGTACTCCAGTCAGTGGGTTTAATTGTCTGTTTCAGTTTTTACTCACCTCGTCTTTTCAACCTGCGTCTAGAAATAAGGCAGAGGATGAAGAGGAGGAGGAGGACGAGGCAGAGGACAGGTATCCCAATGATCAAACTCAGAGGCTGTGGTTCAGATGCAGCTGGAGTAGAATAGAAAATAACTGTTACATGGAAAAACAACTGTTAGAAGTTAAAATATCAGGAGATGAGGATGTGCAGCTGCAAACAGCTGATCTGTTTAAACCTGCTTCATTTTAACCCTCTGGTGTCCAGGTGAGCATATTATGCACACTTTGCACTTCCTGTTATTAAAGGTTGTTTCATTTTTCACAATTAGTTTTAGATCATAAACAAAAAGTTACATCACAAACACGGCATTTAATGGGTTAAAAACATGACAGTTGTTGAGTATTTGGTATTTTTGTTTATATTATCAAAAGATTTTTAAAAAAAATTTAATAAAAAGAAAAAAAAAAGCCATTACTGCTGTGCTGTGTATATCACACGCTTTTGGTGATGAGAAGAACCTCCATGGGCAGGACACCGGAGGGTTAACATGTGATGTGTGGTTTTTTGTGTTTTTTTACCTGTGTGTGGTGGTTCACTCATTGTTATTGTCTTGGTGTTGTCTGTAAAAAACAAATAATCTGTATTAATTATCGTCTGTCTTCACTCTTCTTCATATGCAGTCATGACATGGACTCGTTACCGTCTTTGGTTTGTGTCGATGCAGTCACCATTCTTGGTGTCGATTTAATCGGTGTTTCTGGACTGTTGGTTGGTCGTGGCACAGATGGACTTGGAGGAGTAATCTTGTCGTCGCCTGTAAAGACCAGAGAGTACCAGGAAATCAGGATTTTTTTTTTTTTTGCCATAAAACTAATCAGACCGTCCCCAGGTGAAACTGACTGTGTTTTCATGCATTGTATGTTTGTGGTCAGTGTCTCTTCAGCTAAACCACCCAACTGCTGAATGTGATTCACTTCCTATTGTTCAAACCACAGTTTCGTGCAAACACAGACCTAAGCTGACACGTCTCTGCATGAACATCTCATATTTATTCCTCTGAGGTTTCAGCGTCATCTTCTATTTTTTATGGTGTGGTGTTGTTTTTCTCTGTAGGTGTAACATGTACTTGTGGGTCAAGTGTTACTGAAGCAGAAGTCACTGATGCTGTTTGTGTCGTAGTTGAAGACATATTCTAGATGTTTCCTTTGTCACCCATCAGCATTATCCAGGATTTTCTTTTTTTTTTTTTTCCGTTAAAATGAATGAGAAACTTCCTCAACCCACTCCCACTTAAAACATTTTCTGTTAAATTTACCCTGATGTAGTTCAGGTTGTGTTTTATCCAGATCCTAAAACAGGAAATATTCTGAAACTAGAGGTTATTACCTTTAAATAAGGAGTCATTGAATACTTTAGTCCTTGTGCTTCTTCAGTTATCAGCTTTGGAACTTGGTAAACTGGCCAGAATGAACCCAAATTAGGTGGAAGGAACAGTTTAATGACCACAGTTTAGGTGTTCTACTTCTATCTGTGGGACAGAATGTTCTGGAGCTTCTGGACTCATATATGCTAACCTTTAGCGCTTCAACTTTCAACTAAAGAAATCCACAAACTTTCACAAATTACACGTCTACAATATATGTATCAAACATCATCAATAACACTTACCTACATTTACAACCTAAATTCTACTATTTGTTCCATAAAACTGTATGAATTTATTCCTAACAGACCATTCTCTTCATTTCTTTGCATTTTTCTCGCTGCTCTGTTTCCAGTTCGTGGATGTGGATGGAAGATGTTTGGTCCAATCAGATTTCAGTGTCTGTGTGTTGCCAGGGTTCATTTAATCTGCCCTGGGCTTTCACAATCAGCAGTGAAGGCCCAATAATCTGGATAGCAACAGGAATGTTTGTTTGACCAATCAGATTCCAGCTAGCTGCCCCCCCCCCCCTAATGTCTTCATCATTTATCCTTCCTCTGATTGGACAGTCAGAGCAAAATTTATTTTAGCACAATTTTTTTGGATTCATACTGAAAAAACTCTTTTTAATTGAATTTAATTGAACTATTAATACATTTGAGGTAGATTTTTTTTTCCGCCCACAGTGGCTGACAGAGGAGAGGAAAAGGATTTGGTCTGGGACAAACTTTAAAATCCATTTTCACAGCATTTAAAGGGTTAAAAATATGACAGTTATTGAGTATTTGCTATTTTTGTTTATGGATCAAGTTGATGAGATACATAAAAATGTCAAAAGTTCAAACCAACTGTATGTAAAACATTCAGACGTTCCTGCCCCTCTGTGCAGATGATGTGCTTTCAGTAGTGAGGGTCAGGGCGTCTGATACTGGAGGGTTCATATTTGGGTTCAGTTTCTCCAACTGTCTGGAAACTCAGACAAAAACACTTACAGAGTAAAGACATTATGCTATAAATGTATTTTTCTGTGACATCTACTGCCTTGCCTACAGTGGTTTGTCTGTCACCACTTAAACCACCTCGATGCTGAACTTCCTGAAAATGTGACAGGTTTGATGTGAACTCATCGCTGAACATTTACTGTCACATTCATGTCTTTTTGTTCATCATATCTGAGCTGTTGACGTCTATGATTCATCACCTTTACCTTTTTTCTCTGGTTTCGTGCCCTTTTTGCTGTTGTTTGTCTTGGATGTAGTTTTCTTCTGTGTTGTTGCTGTTGTTGTTGCAGACGTACTTGTCGTTTTTGTGTCTGTTGTTGTGGGCGGTGCTTCATCATCACCTGTGTGAGGCAGATGATGAATATAAAGCACACACAGTCAAACTGTTTCACTGTGTGTGTTATTGTTTCTTACCTGTGGTCACATTCAGATACACAGCAGGTTTTCCATCACAGCTGAACAGTCCAGAATCAGACAGTCTAAGGTCTGTCAGAGTCAGAGTCAGACCAGGATGTGGTCTCCATCCATCAGACTGTCTTCTCCATATTAGATCATCTGAACCAGTAACATGAGGACATGTCAGAGTGACACTGGTCCCTTCTCTAGCATGTTGGATGAAGGTTCCTGGACACAAAAAACACACAGTGAGTAAAAAGCAGACATTTTTAGAGTCATGTCTAAAATGAAACAACCATCATTCACTGAACACAAACATAAAGCAAATGGTCTGTCTGTGTTCTGGTTTTTCATGAGCTGAAATCAGGGAAGGAAAACCTTTAGTGTGTCCACAACAGACCCATTCTTAAATCTGTGTTCCAGAGCTCTGCTGTTTGACTGAGATATTCATCCACCTGTGGGGTTTGTCCAATCAGGATGCAGATCAGACAGCGTCATTATTGCACAGGTGAGTCTCAACTAAAGGACAATGGAATGTCTGATGCAGGTATTTTATGAAAAAGATCACGTTTTTCTCTGCACAGGAAATTTGCCCGAGTAAAATTTAGTGAAATTGAAGAAAATTTTACTCTCCTCAGATAACATTTGGTCCCTCTCTAAAAAGAGTAAAAGTTACTCTTTGGGTAGAGCTCTCCAAACTCAATATAGAGAAAAAATTTACTGTTTTTGAGGAAAATACTTTTGACTGTGGAGAAGATGCTCAGAAATTTTTCCTGTGTGCATTTATTTCTCTCGTCATCACATAAACAGTGTTTTAGTTGCAAAAAACTGACATTTTTATGAACTCTGTCCAAACTGTATGTGGTTTGTGTGTATCTGTGTGTTCAGATTAAAGTTAAAAATACCTGATTACAGTAATACCTGTAGTAATGTGGACATGGCATAAAATATGCAGCAGAATGACACAATATAAATTCATTCAAAAGAAAATGTGACAATAAGACCAAAAGTCTTCAACAATCTTAAAAATATAAATGATAGTTATATGTACAAAAATGTAATGAATAAAGTTAAAATCATTGAAATCAACACAAATGTGTGTGTAAATCTAAATGTAATGATTATTGTATCGAATGAATGAATCAGTCTGACCTGTTGGGATCACCGTCAGCTCCACTGACCAATGGCTGTTACAGATGTATTCTCCACTGTCTGATAAATAAACTCTGTTAATGTGCAGTGAATTATATCCCACTGAACTAAATCGTTCCTCTGGGTCATTTTCTCTTCGTTCTTCGTCACCAATAAGTGAAAATAGAAAATTGGATTCATGGTCGTTCCGCCCAGGAGCCCGTTTTTTCCAGGTCATACTGTTGTCCACGATGTCAGAACAAGGTAAAGACACTGAGTTCATCTCCATTACAGCCATATGAACCATCTCTGGAAAAAGAAACAGAACTTTACTGTTAAACATTTATCAGAGTTCACTGTCATTACTCAAATACCACAACAATAATTAGTTTCATATAAGTAGATACTGTGATTCTTTTGGGACAGTTGTCATTATTGTACTTCATTACAGGAGATATATGTTGTATTTTTACTTTAAAATCCTCATAAATGAAAACTATCAGTGTGAGTGTTTGGAATAAAGAGTTGTGATGTTATTTTAAAGATGTCGGTGTGTCGTATTAACTGATATGAACTGATTTTATTCACAGCCATGAGTCTGCATGTCACAGAACGAAGATGAGAACTGGATAGAAACAACTGTCAGAGTCAAAGAAAAGAAGTGATAAAAACAGAAGCTGTTGTTTGAAGGTTAAATGTCAGCGTTTCTTCTACATGGGTGAGTTTGATTCTGAGGCTTATGAGGATATGAAGTTATTATGGGATGTTCTTATCGTTGCTCAGTTGCTGTTTGTTGATCCACAGTTCAGACTAAACTGTGACAGTTCTGAACTTGTTTGTTCAATTTCAAACAGATCTTATGTTCAGTTACTGACAACACAAACCGAACAGAAAACAGAAGTGATTAATGGTTTTACTGTGAATGTTTTCAGTCTAAAAACAGAGCTAAGCTAACAGAGCTAAGCTAACAGAGCTAAGCTAACAGAGCTAAGCTAACAGAGCTATAACGTCAACTATCAGCTGATGCAGGATGGTAGGAAAAATATGTAGCATCAAGTCACATCTAAGGATTAATATCATTAGTTAAAATAACCTTTACCACATTAATTAATCAATCAACCACATTAATTAATTACATTTAATCCTATGTCAGTTAAATGTGATTCCATTCATCAGTGTCTGTATTTACACTGTGATTCATCCCATTACTGTAACTGTACTGTTGTGGATAAACCTGATCTGAACCAACAGGTTTGAGTGGAAATCAATGAAGAATTGGTATTAGAGTGGAATTAACAGGGTTTTTTTTTAAACAAAATGTTTATTTTTGTTGTTTTTTTTGCATTTTACCTCCATAAAGACTAAAAGCTAGTATTAGAACATATTTAATTTTTATTTAATCTTTATTCAACCTGGAAAAAAGCTCATTGAGTCTAAAAATCTCTTTTTCAAGAGTGTCCTGGCTGAGACAGCAGCAGCAGAAGATAGAATATGTTAAAATGTGAGAAAACATCAGCATTAAAAATTTTTATTTTACAGTTTTCACACAGTTTTCAACATTTTCTAATATTTATTTGTTAAACCAATAGTTAAAGTCATGGTGTCCAGCTGAGTGGACATTTATGGAACTCCATGAAAAATAGGTTCAGAAAACAATTAAAATGTTTTTTTTTTCAGGCCTAAAGTGGAATAAAAACACTCAGCCAAAAAAAACATATCTGGACTACGGTCCTCATAATTTATACATAAAAGGGTTAAAAAGCATTCTTGAATGAAGAACAGAACCACAAAACAGATGAATTTACCAAAGTTGTGAGATTTCAAATCCAGGTTAAAGGTGTCCAACAGTAGTTTGGACATACGTGGAGTTCAGAGGACGACGGAGCGCTGCTGTTCTTACCTGCACAGACTCTGCAGCTCAGGATGAAGGCTGACAGACACATGTAGACGTTCATCCTCATCATCACAGACTGAAACCACTGAACGTTCACGCAGACGCTTTGACTCTGAACTAGAACAGGAACTGGTCTGAATGTAAACCTGTTCCTCGAAAACCAAAAGCACCGCCCTGAGCTCATCACTGTCTCAAATGTCCTGTTTATGGACAGTTTTTTCTGTTGATTTCCTCTTTTTTCTTAGAAAGTACTTCATGTGTCATGTTTTACTGCTCATTAGTCATTATATCAGAGCGTGGGATAAATAAGCACTATTTGTGTTGGATTCTGTGTTTAACTTTAGTGTGAGAAGAGGAAGTGTTCTGTGGTTCCTGATGATGGACAGTAACAGATACAAGAGTAAAGTCAGAATGAGTTCAGTAAGAGGATGGAACTTGTACAAATAAGACAGAAGATCGAGAATAAAAACACAGAATAATGTTGGAATCAAACCAGACTAGGATGAAAAACCCACAACATATGAACGTTTCCTCTCAGTTTAACCCATACAGACCCAGAGCTGCTTAGAACTCAGTTCCCAAAGGATTTTTTCTCTATATTTAACTTTTCTTCAGTGATTTATCATCTTTTATTCTCATATTACTGAGTTAGTCCAGTTGGAAACATTCACCGTCCTTTTCAGTTTGACAGAATCTGCCACTGGTTTGGTTTTAGTTTTAAGTTTGTCTTTATTTTTTTATCTGTTTTGTCCTTGGAACTGGTTTCCAAAGGTTTCAGGAGCCGGGACAGGTCCACCAAGGCCCCTGTTAGGCACTAAAACTGGTTCAGAACCTTTAAACAGTTAGTTCTTCCTCATGAATCATGACATCATCAGTGGGCGTGTCTTATTCTAGGTTCTGAAGAGAAGCAGGAAGTAGAAGTTTAGTGTTTACTTACACCTGAGTAACTGGATTAAATTAGATTACATTAGACAAAATTAGATTACAGAAAATTAGACCACATTAGATTACACTATATTAGATTAGATTACAGTGTTTCCTGTGGAACTGATCTGTTGGTGTGGGGGTGTAATGGGGGGTGGGGTGCATACGTTTCGGTCGGTAACCGCGCATGTGTGTCGGTTTCTGTCCTACTTATAATACTATGGGGGTATGGGGCGGTGCAGTCCGTGCCCCCCCCACAGAAGTGAAAATGAAACTTTACTCTCATTTATCTTTTCTCTTCCTCCTGAAGCTTCACAAACTTTCATTTGAGGGGGCAGAACGTTTGTCCTGGACTAATATTATATGATATGTAAAATGAGTCTCATGTGACGGTGATGATTATTTTTGTATGAAATGTTTGGTGTGGCAGCGTGGATGCACCACAGCAAAACCTTACCAGTGGAAACGCTGGATTAGATGCATAATATTCCCACCTGGATACTGGAATATTAATACAAGACACAAAAATATATTTCTCCAATTTAATAAAAACCATAAACTGTGTAAAACAAATGGATTTCGTATCACAGATGAAAATTTAACAACACACATAATAAACCTGAAGGAAGACAGTAATATTTCCTGTACATGCTCCAATAAAGTTTAAAAACATTCTTTTCTATTTACAAAAGTATAAACTAGAGCGAACTGTTCAGACTCTGTGATGTTTGATCAGGAAAAACGTCTTCGATGGTTTTGTTTTACTTTAATTCAGATTTGTACACTTGGACTTTTTACAGAAACACGAGGTTGTGATAAAAACCACATCATCCATAAAGTCATTTTTATTTCAAAGCTGCTGCGGTGAAGTTTAACTGCAGAGAAAAAAACACTAAATATCACTCAAAGCTGAAGTAACGAGCTGATAAAGACCGCAGTGAATCTATAGAAACATCGAATTAAGTTTCATATGACGTGAGAGGAAAAGATGACAAAAACTCAGATGGTGTCAGTCATGTTTTCACTGATATGAAGATCAGTGATGTCGTCATCCATGGAATCATTTTCAGCAGCGTCACCTTTAACAAAGACAGTTTATTTTACAAAAGAGGTACAAATAATTAAACATAAAAAGGAAAAATCACACATACAGAGACAAAATGATTAGAAATAAGTCATACAAACAAAACAAAGCATGAAATAATAGTTATATGAAAAAAATAAGTATTAGTTATGTTTATGTATTTGGCAGACGCTTTTTTCCAAAGCGACTTACAGGGGAAAACCAATTAAATCACTCAATCAATCAAATTTTATTTATATAGCGCCAGATCACAAAAAAAGTTATCTCTTTACACTTTATATATAGAGTTGGTCAAAACCAGACTCTAAGCCAATTTACAGAAACCCAACAGAATCCTCCAGGAGCAAACACTTGTGACTGGTGATAGTTAATATTTACCTGTAATATTAACAGTGTCATACTCTGTTGTTCCTTCTCTGGATCTTTTTACACCTAAACATTAAGAACAAAAGTGATATAATGATGTGTTAGTTACATACTTTCTTGTATTTTACAATCTTACAATAGTTATTTTCTTATTTTACAGGAAAAAAATGGACAAAAATGAACCAAATAATCAACAAAATGGACAAAAAAGAACAGAAATGAACAAAATAATAAATGAAATTACCAAAAATGAAGAAAAAATCAACAACATAGACAAAGATGAACTAAATAGTAAATAAAATGAACAGAATATTCAACACAAAGGACAAAGATGATGACATTAATCCAAAACACTGACACAAATGAGCATAATAATCGGCAAAATGAACAAACATTAAGAAAATAGTCAACAACCTCGAAAAAAATGAAGGAAAAAAGGACAAAAAAAAAAAAATCAGCAACTAAATGGACAAAAATGAAGGAAAAAAAGACAAATGACAAAAAATAATCAACAAAATGAACAAACATAAATAAAATAGTCAAGAAACTGGACAAAAATGAAAAAAATAATCAACTAAATAGACAAAAAAGGAAGAAAAGGACAAAAATGAAAAAAAAAAAAATTCAATCAAGTTACCAAAAATGAAGATCGACAACATAGACAAAGATGAACTAAATAGTAAATAAAATGAACAGAATATTCAACACAAAGGTCAAAGATTAGGAAACTAATCCAAAACACTGACAAAAATGAGCAACATCATCAACAAAATGAACAAACATAAAGAAAATAGTCAACAAACTGGACAGAAATGAAAAAAATGATTAACGAAATGTCAGATAATCGATTACGTCTTTTTTACCGTTTGTGTAAATGACGTTTGACTTTCAGATTTCATTCGAACAATAAGTTGAACGGTAGACGGTGAACTCACTGAATTCAGATTTCAGATGTTCAAGTGAAAAACCAGACCCAGAACATCCTTTTACACACTGTCACTGTAACTGTTGTGGTTCTAAACCGGTCCATGTGCGTTCAGATCAAACATGTGTCATATTTACCCCTTAAATCAGTCATGTCGTATTCTGTTGTGACTCCTGTGGAGCTTTTTACGCCTAAAAATAAAGAATAAAAGAGATTTGAGGTTAGTTTTTAACATTATTATTTTAAAGACTAACAAACATAAAGTCACATTTTCTCCTCCTCCTCCTCCTCCTCCTCCTCCTCCTCCTCCTCCTCCTCCACACCAAAACCGGTCCACCATAGAGTCCGATCCCTCCCATTTGATGAATTTGTGAAATTATTATAAAAATTCAACTGAATATATTAATGATCAATCAATGATGTTAAAATCATGTTAGTTCTGGTTCCACATTCAGACCAATATGAACTAAAGTGGATCAGAACAATAAAATTCTATTATAATAACCTATAAATAATGACATAACAATTGAAATCTTTGTTTTAGTGTCAAATAAGTAAAATTTTATGAACATGTTTACATTTACAAACTATCCTGTCTCAAAAAAAACAAAAAAACCCACAAAATCTGAACAAATCTGAACAACAACAAGTCTGAAGACAACAGTTGGACAGGTTTAGAGGATACTGCACCCTTAGTTGTTGTTTTTTTTTTTTACTTTTTATTTATTGGAAACAGAGACATTCAGCAGACAGTCATCAGACTTTGTACATACTCAAAAGACAACAAACTGAAAGTGTCATATCAGACACATTCATACCAACAGACCTAGACACAAACAGAACAAAACAAAAAAGTCCGGGGGGGGGGGGGGGGGGGGGGGGGGCTTGCACTTTTGACTGAATAACATTCTGGCCAACACAGGAGATCATCTCCTTTGGAGTTTCTCCTTCTGGAGCCTTAAAATATAAGTCATATACTGCAGCCTTGTAGTGTGAGTTGACAATTACATCAAAAAAAGCTGACGTACTGAAAATTACATTTTCCTCTTCCTTTGATAAAACATTTACTGAAAACATAATAGAATATCCACAAAACAAAACATAATATAAAAGATGACATCAATGTATTTATAAAAAGTTGTAAAAAAAAATACTGTGGAAGAAAATACTTTCACTTTTTAAGGTCATTTAAAATCTACATAAATTTTTCCTTTGTACAAAGTTGTAGATTCCCTGAAACACAGTTTAGACAGTAGAATGTTACTGAGGAGATCATCTTTAACCCTTCGATGTCTGAGTGTCTGGACCTTCCACTCTAACATTAATGGGTCAAAATGACCTGAGTTCAAATCACTATGTTTTAATGACACTTTTGTCATTTTGCCCAGCTGGTCATACCATATGTTTGTTCGGCCGTCTGATCCACTGTGACTGTTGTGGTCCTTTAGTTTCTTATAATCCTGCATGAGCGTCTTCAGCTTTTCTTGTATTTGTTTAGTCATGTGTCTTACTTTTAGCTCCGACAGCTTGTTGGATAATTTAACATAAACTCGATTGTTTTGTGTCGTCGATTCAAAGTCCCTCTGAGTTTCCTCCTCCACAAATACACTCAAAAGAGTCTGCACCTCGTCGTCTGTTCACTTGTCGTAGCCTCTTGTTTGGTCCATTTTTCGAATTATCAAACGATGAAGATTGTGGAAATTAAATAAACAAAACAGTTTGTCGCTGTGCCGTGGTTTAATGGCATGTGAACGGAATGCAGAACGCTGTAAGTGTAGTCCACCAATCAGCGTTCTCCAGCACACAGCCCCGCCCCTCAAGAATTCAGGGTAATCTGAAAAGTACCCCTCCCTACAAGGAACTTCTTCAGGGAAAGTTTAGGGGTGAGGGAAAGATTTTTACCCAGGTAATTTATGCCGTGTTTCCACTACGTGGAACCAGCTCAACTCGACTCGACTCGACTCAACTCTGCCTTTTTGTGTTTCCATTACAAAATAGGACCTACAATCTGGTACCTGGAACTAGTCTTTTAGTATCTCCTCCACCGAGGTTCCAAGACTGGGGACCAGATACTAAAAGGTGACATGTAAACACTGCAGACCACTGATTGGTCAGAGTCGTCTCTGTAACGCACCCTTTTACAAAAACAGATGCTGAAGTTGACAGTACATTTGTCAGTAGGTGAATCCACATGATGACAGTCTGTAAAACTACACCATGGATGGTCCAGGAGATTCAGATGAAAAAATTCAGCATGAGCTTGACGAGACAACACGCAATGAATGAGTTTATCAGCAACTCTGAGCAGACGACACAGAAGTAATGCACCACATCGCTATGACAACCAGGTACTGTAAAGTCAGTAGTATCCTGTAATGGAAACGGTCTGGAATAGGACCTGGTACCAGAGTCGAGTCGAGTCGAGCCGGTTCCATGTACGTAGTGGAAGCGCGGCATTAGATGGAAACACACCAGGGTTTTTCAAAGTTCAGGGTAACGCTCAAAGTTCCTGCAGTGGAAAAGGGCCTATTGTTCTGGATGTAAACTGTTATAACACATGAATTTGTATTAAATGTTAAATCAGCCTTTTTAGCTCACCGGCCGACAGGCCGTAAACTATTGTTGTCATGTGGTGTCTGTCGTCCGTTACAAAACTTTCAATCGTCTTCTTCTCCAAAACTACAGTTCCGATTGACTTCAAACTTGGTATACAGCTTCTGTATGATGATGTCAACAAAAGTTAGTGAAATTATTTGGATCTGGATCTGATTCTGGATTTGGTGCCACTTTGAAAAATGTTCCCATTATAACAGATAGGAAGTGGATTGATCCAATAAATCAGTATCAATGATATCAAGTTGAAATTTGAATTTTTTACAGATCTGATTGAATATGACCAAAACATGGACTATTTCTGTAATAGAATAAATACACAGAACTGGGGGAGAATAAATGACATCTGGATACATTTCCCAAAGCTTTTCATTTGGCTGGTAAGATACAGGGCCATTGGTCCTATTTTTGTGTTTTGCAGCTGAGAATAAATCCTAAGTCATGTAACAGTTCATGATGTTTTGACATTTTCAGCTGAATTTCACTGTCGACTCACCTCGTTTTATAAACCAGAGTCTAAAACTGAAGCAAAGGACGAAGAAGATGAGGACGAACACCAACATGACTCTATAAACCAAACCGAAATGTGGTGGAAGATGTTCAGGAGCATCTGGAAAACAAAGACCACTGTGTAGACTTTTATCAGTAGGATTAAACATGGAAACCTCTGTTCTAGACCATCAGCGTCATCATCATCATCATCATCATATTTCCTGACTCATGTTCTGGAATTTACACCGATCATCCATGACATCATGTCCAGATGTTTTCTTTTTATGTTAATTTTTTCAATGTGTTGATGATTCAGTTTATTTTGTTGACTATCATGTTCTTTATTCCCTGTTTTGTTAATTTTGTTGTAGATTTTAGTCGTTTATCGTTCATTTTTGTTCATTAACCCCAAACCTAACGTGTCCTGTCCTCAGTGACATTTTCAGATGAGTTTAAACAAGTTGAGTTAACTTTGAAAGGCAGGAGCAGCTGCCATGGGTAAAGAAATGAAACTGACATGGTGGCCAAAGTGTTAATGCTGTAACCTGGCAATTTTGTGGAAAACAAGATGGATGCCCCCCCCCCATGACCTTTGATTGGATTTAAATCCCGCCGCTACTTGGCGTGAAACCAGTTGTGACTTGGATTGTGCAGTTTGTCCCTGCTCACTCATGCATGAACACCTGGGTCTGTAAATTTGGACAAATATCCACCAATCCCATACCTACTGATGTCTATAATAGAAAATTCCAAAAATTATCAAATGCCGAAATGGGGGTAATTTTTCAAAACATGTAGTTTCTTTTGATACACCCTGTAGTAAGTACTATGTGTTATCTGACTGTAGGTCTTTTTTGTTTTTTGTGTCCTGCCAGGGGACATCACCACTGTCAATCATCACACTATTCTTCCAATCAAAATGATTAAGTATTTATATAATCTGTATAAATCATGAGAAACAATCTTTTTTTTCCATCAAGTGTATTTCATTTTTTAATGCCTCTGGACATCAAATTTAATGCTTTTTAATGCAATTTAAAGCCTTAATTTTAGCTATATCTATTCAATGGCTTTTAATGACCCACAGAAACCCTGTAATCATTGACATATGCCAGGCTGTAATTTACAAAAAAATAACTAATCTAATTTTTATGTAGAATATTGGAATAAAAGATGTTTGTGTTTTTTGTGTCAAAAATATGATTTGTTTACATCACATACACGGCATTTAAAGGGTTAAAAATATGACAGTCATTGAGTATTTGGTATTTTTGTTTATATTCTCAAAAAGTTAAAAGAAGAAAAATAAAAGACATGACTGCGGTGCTGTGTATATTACACACTTTTGGTGATGAGAAGAACCTCCATGGGCAGGACACCGGAGGGTTAACATGTGATGTGTGTTTTTTGTTTTTTTTTACTGTGTGTGGTGGTTCACTCATTGTTATTGTCTCGGTGTTGTTTGTGAAAAACAAATAATCTGTATTAATTATTGTCCGTCTTCACTCTTCTTCATATGCAGTCATGACATGGACTCGTTACCGTCTTTGGTTTGTGTCGATGCAGTCACCATTCTTGGTGTCGATTTAATCGGTGTTTTTGGACTGTTGGTTGGTCGTGGCACAGATGGACTTGGAGGAGTATTCTTGTCGCTGCCTGTAAAGACCAGAGAGTACCAGGAAATCAGGATTTATTTATTTTTTTGCCATAAAACTAATCAGACCGTCCCCAGGTGAAACTGACTGTTTTCATGCATTGTATGTTTGTGGTCAGTGTCTCTTCAGCTAAACCACCCAACTGCTGAATGTGATTCACTTCCTATTGTTCAAACCACAGTTTCGTCCATCCTATTTATTCTTCTGAGGTTTCAGCGTCATCTTCTATTTTTTATGGTGTGATGTTGTTTTTCTCTGTAGGTGTAACACGTACTTGTGGGTCAAGTGTTACTGAAGCAGAAGTCACTGATGCTGTTTGTGTCGTAGTTGAAGACATATTCTAGATGTTTCCTTTGTCACCCATCAGCATTATCCAGGATTTTCTTTTTTTTTTTCAGTTAAAATGAATGAGAAACTTCCTCAACCCACTCCCACTTCACAAAACATTTTCTGTTAAATTTACCCTGATGTAGTTCAGGTTGTGTTTTATCCAGATCCTAAAACAGGAAATATTCTGAAACTAGAGGTTATTACATTTAAATAAGGAGGCATTGAATACTTTAGTCCTTGTGCTTCTTCAGTTATCAGCTTTGGAACTTGGTAAACTGGCCAGAATGAACCCAAATTAGGTGGAAGGAACAGTTTAATGACCACAGTTTAGGTGTTCTACTTCTATCTGTGGGACAGAATGTTCTGGAGCTTCTGGACTCATATATGCTAACCGTTAGCGCTTCAACTTTCAACTAAAGAAATCCACAAACTTTACCGGGCTGGGGCTGGGGCTGGGGCCGGTGCCAGGCTGTAGCCGCAGTCGGAGCCCGAGGTGGACCGCACTTGGGCCGGAGCCTCAGCCGGCGAATTGTGGCTGTGCAGCGCTCACGAGCAAGCATTGCGCGTGCTAATACTCAGGAGGCGTGGCTTCAGAGGGACGTCTGAAGATGGGGGTTTGGACTTTTGAATTTAGTATTTTCAAAATGTATCTTGCTCGAACCATTTTTTTTTTTTAAGAGCTTGCATTCCACCTTTAATTGAACTATTAATACATTTGAGGTAGACTTTTTTCCGCCCACAGTGGCTGACAGAGGAGAGGAAAAGGATTTGGTCTGGGACAAACTTTAAAATCCATTTTCAAGGCGGAGTTTTCCAGAAAAGCCGGACGTCCTGAGGACAGGTCGGCTAACCCCAATGCTAGCTAAACTTAAATGAGGAATCCTAGTGGACAGAGGAGACTCTGTCCTCCATGGACATAAAAAGGACTAATGATGGAACTGGAACCCACAGATCACCTCTGTGACAGTCAGGGAAGGGTTCAAAGAAAGAAGGATGGATTTATATAGAAATAATGAGCATCTCCGGTGAGTAGGACCTGATGTTTTTTCTGTTTAAATGTATGTTTTTGTCCTGTTATCAGATAAATATTGTTGTGAACTGCTCCAGATGTGTCCATGGTCCAGTTGTGGTTGGAGTGTAAAGGTTTGGGGTTGTTTTAACTGGGTTTACAGCTTTAATGAGAATTCAGTGTTTCCTGTGGAATTGATCTGTTGGTGTGGAGGTGCATGAGCGAGCTCGGCCGCACACGCACAGTTAGGCGTTTTGACCGGTAACCGCTCGCGTGCGTTGGTTTCCGTCTTACTTATAATACTATAGGGGTACGGGGTGGTGCAGCCCCCCCCCCCCGCAGAAATGAAAGTGAAACTTTACACTCCCTTATCTTTTCTCTTCCTCCCGAAGCTTCGCAAACTTTCATTTGAGGACAGGACGTTTGTCCTGGACTGTTATTATATTATACACATGTATAATAAGTCTAATGTGACAGTGATGATTTTTTTTGTATGAAATGTTTGGTGTGGGGGCATGGATTTTGCCGTGGCGCTGTGGAAACACTGTAATTAGATTCACCCTCAATATATTGTCTCTCTCTTTAATACTACTGCTTGTTATTTAGGTTTTTTGTATAGTATTGATGGTTTCTCTAATTGTGACGTCATAGTGGTGGTATTAAGAGGTGGATTAAGTCCAGTAAGTCCCACTGAAGGACCAGGTACCAAATGCACAGAACAACACTAATATGTACAGTTGTGGAAATAAATATTAGACCATCAAAAGTCATCAAACACAATGGTTATTCAATCCAGTCCTAACTCCTGTGTGTGTCATGTGACTAAAACAGACAGAAAAGAAAACATGGAATGTCTAAAAGCACTGTTTTTATCAGTGCAATGACAGATATTGATGGAAGAACTGAAGTGATTTTGGTTTTTATCAAGAAAACATGGAAAATGGATAAATATCAGCTCTGAAATTAAACTACTGTAAGCTGTTTTTGTTGTTGTCATTATATTTGTCCAAATAAATAGACCTTTACTTGTACCAGGCATTAAAATGAACAACAAATTGAAGAAAACAAGGGTGGTCTAATAATTATGTCCACGACTGTATCCACTAATAATGTACAGAAACACACAGACACAACTGTCCCATTCACTCCAGTGTTATGGGCCAAAAACAGAAACACAGGACTTTTATAACTTGTGACAACCTGATTATTTTTTCTGCTTTTCCAGTAAATATCACAGTGACAGGTCAAGCACAGTCTCCTGTCTGTAAAAGTGACTAAATGTTAAAGATATCAAACCTTTTAGACTCAGACTAGTATTTCATACCTGTTTTATAAATAGCAGCTACTTTTATTCAGTCATTGAGCTCTTTATTTCTTGCTGTAAAATAATTGAGGTATCATTCGTCACTGTTTTCCATTATTAAATATTATATTAATATTTTTAACACCGTACCTCCTTTGGTCACTGTTATTGAAGCAGTTGTCGTTGGTTTTACTTCAGGTTTTTTCGTAGGTTTAGTCTTTTTGCCTCCTGTGAAGAAGAAAAAAATCTGTATTAACAGGCATTACATGCATTTTACCATCAGGAATGCTTTTAATGTTTACTTTTTTTTTTTTATTGATAAGGTGTTGTTCATGTTCATGGTTTGTTGTTTCTCACCACTCGTATGATTCACTTCCCACATAAAACTGCAACAACAGGTTTCATTTTAACGCAGTGACTATTCCTCTGTCCTTCTGAATACTTACAGAAGTGTTTTACACATTTATTATATTTGAAGTGTTTTATATTAACATTTTTTTCTTTATCGCTAACATAATTTACACAATTTCCTTCTGTCTTTCCTTAATTCCAGATTACTGTCCACAAATCACACATATTACTCCAGATTACAGAATATGGATGCAGTTAACCTTCCAGTATCCAGGTGAGCATATTATGCACACTTTACACTTCATGTTATAAAAGGTTATATTATTTTTCACATTTCATATTAGGTCAGAATTCAACACTTGTTAATGTTTACATGACTTTTTAAATTCTGATCCATCCACTAAAACCATCCCATAATAAACAGTGTTAAATTCCTACACTAACACCCTTCTACAAAGTGAGTACAAAACGCACACTGACACATTTAACATTTGACCTAGAACCAAAAATAATAATGGATATGAACCAATGTTGGTGTTAATCACTGACAGGATGAAAAAATTAAATAAATAAATAATGCAATTTATATGTAGAATATTGGGGAAAAGTTGGTACTGAAAAAATATTATTTGCTTACATTACAAACACTGCATTTAAAGGTTTAAAAGTGTGACAGTTATTGAGTATTTGGTATTTTTATTTATGGATCACGTTGGTAAAATACAAAACAAAAAGTTAAACCAACTGTATGTAAAACATTCAGACGTTCCTGCCCCTCTGTGCAGATGATGTGCTTTCAGTAGTGAGGGTCAGGGCGTCTGATACTGGAGGGTTCATATTTGGGTTCAGTTTCTCCAACTGTCTGGAAACTCAGACAAAAACACTTTGAGAGTAAAGACATTATGCTATAAATGTATTTTTCTGTGACATCTACTGCCTTGCCTACAGTGGTTTGTCTGTCACCACTTAAACCACCTCGATGCTGAACTTCCTGAAAATGTGACAGGTTTGATGTGAACTCATCGCTGAACATTTACTGTCACATTCATGTCTTTTTGTTCATCATATCTGAGCTGTTGACGTCTGTGATTCATCACCTTTACCTTTTTTCTCTGGTTTCGTGCCCTTTTTGCTGTTGTTTGTCTTGGATGTAGTTTTCTTCTGTGTTGTTGCTGTTGTTGTTGCAGACGTACTTGTCGTTTTTGTGTCTGTTGTTGTGGGCGGTGCTTCATCATCACCTGTGTGAGGCAGATGATGAATATAAAGCACACACAGTCAAACTGTTTCACTGTGTGTGTTATTGTTTCTTACCTGTGGTCACATTCAGATACACAGCAGGTTTTCCATCACAGCTGAACAGTCCAGAATAAATCGGTTTAAGTTCTGGCAGAGTCAGATTCAGAGTCAGACCAGGACGTGGTCTCCATCCATCAGACTCTCTTCTCCATATTGGATCATATGAACCAGTAACATGAGGACATGTCAGAGTGACACTGGTCCCTTCTCTAGCATGTTGGATGAAGGTTCCTGGACACAAAAAACACACAGTGAGTAAAAAGCAGACATTTTTAGAGTCATGTCTAAAATGAAACAACCATCATTCACTGAACACAAACATAAAGCAAATGGTCTGTCTGTGTTCTGGTTTTTCATGAGCTGAAATCAGGGAAGGAAAACCTTTAGTGTGTCCACAACAGACCCATTCTTAAATCTGTGTTCCAGAGCTCTGCTGTTTGACTGAGATATTCATCCACCTGTGGGGTTTGTCCAATCAGGATGCAGATCAGACAGCGTCATTATTGCACAGGTGAGTCTCAACTAAAGGACAATGGAATGTCGAATGCAGGTATTTTGTGAGTAAAATTTTCTGAAATTGAAGAAAATGTCACTCTACTCGGATAACATGTGGTCCCTCCCTAAAAAGAGTAAAAGTTACTCTTTGGGTAGAGCTCTCCAAACTCAATATTGACCCTTTGCCCGTTATGTCACGCTCTGTTTGCACTGCAAACGAGTGCCATGACGGGTGGCAGAAGTGCCAGACTGCACACTGGACGGCAAACCGGCTAATACTGAATTTGATCTGAACGTTCTCGTTTTTGAACCCTACTTTATCAAATCAAAGTTTATTTATATAGCGCCAAATCATAAGAAAAGTTTTCTCATGACTCTTTACATATAGAGTTGGTCAAAACCAGACTCTACAGACTTTACCAGACTTTACACGTACAGTGTTCGCACACAACAGTTCCATCCTTCTTCACAGACACTCATGGTTTCAGCTGGGTTCCAGACAGAGCCTGGATATGATGGACCTGATATTACAGATAGAACAGGCTCTGTTTGTGTCCATGGCATATTAGCTCCACCAAATGGTAGCTAGATGACTAGACGGGGTTAACTACTATGATCCAATCTGTTCCAGTGGCTGTCCTGAGTAGCCTACACTATTAGCTCTGTTGTTGTAGTGTCAGCCTTTGTACCAGCTGCACTATGTTCTATGTTCTACTGTTATTGTTACTATGCTGTTCCATATGTTCTAGTGGTGGAACTGTACATATGACTGTGTGTAGATAGTAGAAAGGCAGACACTACAACAGCAGAGCTAATACTGTAGGATGCTGATGACACACACTAACATTATTACACAGTGTTAGTTCATTAGAGCTGCTTTTGGTTCCAGTCTGTTTGAGTTTGGATGGCATGCTGGGAAACATGTTAAAAACATACACAGCTAGCTAGCTAACGTTAGATGTATCTGTCCTTTACCATTATGAGATCCATTTCTCTGCCATGAGCGCAGTACAGTGACTGGGTAATCTAACCTGAGACTAAGAACTGGTGTCATCCAGACTTTAGTCTGCTTTAGATCTGCACCTGTGTATGAGGACACTCCATTTAGAACAGAATGGAACAGATCGTGTGCATTAAACTCCAGTAGACTGGAGGATTTTGCTAGATCTGTAAACACATCAGGAGGGAGAAGGTATGGGTTGGTAGCTAGCCCTGCTATCACTGGCTTCTCCAAATAGCGTTCTTTGTGCCGTCAGAGCTGGTAGCCATAATCCGTCGCTCATTCGTTTGTTTGTTGTGTTGCTTTTGCCGTCCACCATGGCACTGCACCCCTCGTCATGTGACAACTGTGAGGGTGGTGCAAAGGGTCAATACAGAAAAAATGTGCTCTTTTTGAGGAAAATACTTTTGACTGTGGAGAAGATGCTCCATAATTTTTCCTGTGTGCATTTGTTTCTGTCATCCACACATAAACAGTGTTGTAGTTGCAAAAGAACCGACATTTTTATGAACTCTATCCAAACTGTATGTGGTTTGTGTGTATCTGTGTGTTCAGATTGTTAAAAATACCTGATTACAGTAACACCTGTAGTAATGTGGACATGGCATAAAAATGTGCAGTAGAACGACACTATATTTTCATTCAAAATAAAATGTTACATTAAGGCCAAAAATCTTAAAATATCCTAAAAATATGACCTAAATGAGTACATTTACACGTTAAAATGATAGTTATATGTACAATAATGTAATGAATAAAGTTAAAATCATTGAAATCAACACAAATGTGAGTGTAAATCTAAATGTAATGATCATTGTATTGAATGAATGAATAAATGAAATGAATGAATCAGTCTGACCTGTTGGGATCACCGTCAGCTCCACTGACCAATGGCTGTTACAGATGTATTTTCCACTGTCTGATAAATAAACTCTGTTAATGTGCAGTGAATTATATCCCACTGAACTAAATCGTTCCTCTGGGTCATTTCCTCTTCGTTCTTCGTCACCAATGACTGAAAATAGAAAATCGAACCGCCCATCAACCTGTTTATCCCAGGTCATTCTGTTGTCCATGATGTTAGAACAAGGTAAAGACACTGAGCTCATCTCCATTACAGCCATAGGAACCATCTCTGGAAAAAGAAACAGAAGTTTACTGTTAAACCTTTGTCAGAGTTCACTGTCATTACTCAAATACCACAACAATAATTCATTTCATTTAAGTAGATATTATGATTCCATTGGGACAGTTGTCACTATTTTACTTCATTACAGGAGATATATGTTGTATTTTTACTTTAAAATACTTGTAAATGAAAACTATCAGTGTGATTGTTTGGAATAAAGATTTATGATGTTATTTTAAATATATCGGTGTGAACGTCAAAAAGAACATTCTAAAACCCTCCAAGAGGCAACTAAAACTAAAATTAAGATCCTAACAAGAGAATTAGATGAATTAAACATGCAGGATATACAAAAGAAACTTCTCTGTACGAAACAGAAATACTACGAAGCAGGCGGGAAATCTCTGAAACTCCCAGCAATCAAACTACGAAAGCAACAAGCAGATACAGGGGTTGGACAAAATAATGGAAACACCTTCACCTCAAGATGATAATGCCCCAATCCATACAGCTAGAATTGTTAAAGAATGGCATGAGGAACATTCTAATGAAGTTGAGCATCTCGTATGGCCGGCACAGTCCCCAGACCTCAACATTATTGAGCATTTATGGTCAGTTTTAGAGATTCAAGTAAGACGTCGATTTCCACCGCCATCGTCTCTAAAGAGTTGGAGGGTATTCTAACTGAAGAATGGCTGAAAATTCTTTTGGAAACAATTCATAAGTTGTATGAATCAATACCTCGGAGAGTTGAGGCTGTAATTGCCGCAAAAGGCGGACCTACACCATATTAAATATATTTTGTTGATTTTTTAAGGTGTTTCCATTATTTTGTCCAACCCCTGTAGATCTATTCACAAAATACAGAACAGTAAAAACAGTTAGTGAATCAGAAATGGGAATTATCCATAAATGTTTTCAAAATTTTTATCAAACCCTATACTCTCAACCCAAATTGAGAAATGTGCATCAGATAGACACCTTCCTTTCTCGCCTTTCTCTCCCTACAGTTTCTAATGAGCAAAACAAACAGTTAATATCAGCGATAACAGAAGAAGAATTAAGATTTGCTATAAGAAAGCTAAAAGGAGGTAAATCCCTGGGAACGGACGGCTTTCCCTCTGAGTGGTATAAAGAATTGCAAGTGGACATACATTATTAAGAGCGTTTAATGACGTATTGGAAAAGAAATCAATCCCCCCCTCATGGAGGGAGGATCATTTCAGTAATTCCTAAAGAAGGGAAGGATAAGTTGAATTGTGGAAATTATCATCCAGTGAGTGTTCTAAATATTGATTATAAACTATTGACAGCCATAATTTCACAGAGACTTGAAAAAATTCTTCCAGAGATAATACATATGGACCAAACAGGATTCATTAAACAGAGACAGACTCAGGACAACATTAGAAAAACACTGCATATTCTGAATCATGTAGTGCAACAGAAAATAGAGACCCTTGTATTGAGTTTAGATGTAGAGAAGGCGTTTGACTCGGTCAGGTGGTCTGTTTTATTTAAAGTGATGTCTAAATTTGGATTTCATCAGACACTAATTGATGTAATTGCAGCACTGTACAAGAAACCTTCAGCAAGGATAAAGATCATCGGAGACTTATCTGATTCATTTATTTTGGAAAGAGGTACAAGACAGGGGTGTTGTGTCTCGCCACTCCTCTTCGCCCTTTTTATAGAGCCGTTAAGTCGATGGATGAGACAGAGTCCTGACATTACAGGAGTTCAGATGGCATCTGGTGAACAAAAACTGTCCTTATTTGCGGATGATTTGTTGCTAACCTTACCTAACCCAACACAAACCTTAACGAAATTTATGAAAATGATCGAGGAATATGGTTCAATGTCAGGTTACAAGATTAATATTAACAAAACCCAGGTCTAAACATTAACATACAGCCCACCGAACGAAATCAGGAATTTGTACAGATGGAACTGGGAAGCAGAATATGTAAAATACTTAGGTGTCATACTAACCAAAGAGTTTTCCAGGACTTTTGAAGCAAACTATGGCCCCCTAACAACAAAGCTAAAGGCAGATATACAAAGGTGGAATGTGATCCCCTATTTACATTTATATTCCAGAATAGAGTCAGTCAGAATGAACTTTCTTCCACGCTTGTTGTATTTATTTCAGTTTCTACCAATCCTAATACCAGATAGGCAGTTTGTAGAGTGGGACAGATTAATATTGCAATATATTTGGCAAGGGAAAAAGGCCAGAGTAAGCTACAAAGTCCTGCAGTTGAAAAAGGAAAAAGGTGTTCTAGGTCTTCCCAGTCTAAAGGAATATTATCTAGCAGCACAGCTAAGACCTTTAATTTGTTTATGTGCTCCGTTATACAAAGCAGGTTGGAAGAACATAGAAGGTACACTAGTGGAAGGAATACCTATAATATCTGTGTTTATGGATAAAGAATTACAAAATGACTTAAAGGTACCAGGTGATTCAATGTTACACACAATGCTGGATTCCTGGAAAAAGAAAATTAAAATCTGTCAAATAGATAACCAGATCAAAATACTTACTTTGACTCAGCATTTAAACCAAACAAGAGTGATGGGAGATTTAAAAGGTGGATCAGGAAAGGACTGACCACAGATGACTCATTCATGCACACAGGGGTGTTCCAGAGTTTTGAAGAACTTCAGAGGTCTCATGGGTTGGAAAAGGATGACTTCTACAGGTATCTGCAGGTTAGATCTTATTTTCACCAGAATCTACGAGATACCTGGGAATCAGCTGGTCTTAATTTCTTTAATATGTTTTTATCCTTGTTGAAATCTGATTCATGCACCGAAGTTGTTTCCAGGTGATATAATGGTATTCTGCTGTCTAAAAAGGGTGATACAGACCACATTAGAAATAAGTGGGAGAAAGAAGGAAAGCTAGTTCTATCAGCTGAAAGATGGGAAGAGATCCTCAAACAACAATGGATGACCTCAAGCTCCAACAATTGGAGGGAATTGTGTTGGAAAAGTATTGTTAGATTTTTTGTAACTCCAGCCCAGAAAAAACATGGGGGCAGTGGAGACACCTGTTGGAGACTCTGTGGGACAATGAACAACAAACACTATCATATTTTTTGGAGTTGTCCAGTGCTCAAACCATTTTGGGATCAGTTGTATGAAGATTTAAATAACATTTTTACTGAAAAAATTCCTTGTAAATGTGAAGCCTTATATTTAGGAGATATTTCATGTGAGACCTGGACTCTGAAAGATAAAAAAACTATTAATGCTTTTGGCAGCGAGTAAAAAGACTATCAGTAGAAAATGGTTAAAGCCTGAAGCTCCCACAACAGAAGAATGGATCGACATCGTGCAGGACATTTACATTCTGGAGAAGTTGACGTTTTGTTTTAAGGGTCAAAAGGAATCTTTTTTCACAATTTGGTCAAAATGGACAAACTATGTTAAATTTGTAATGGATGTGAAATGAATGCATTGGTGATGTGAATACTTTTACATGTGAAACATTTCAGTTTAGAGTGATGGAAACATACACACCTTATAGAGTCTTGTCTTTTAGATGAAGTATTGGAGTAAGCCCACTCTTTCAGCCCACTTTTCTTTCTTTATTTATTTTACACGTTCTTTATACGACAAAAAATCTTGGATAAGCATTTTTTCATTTGAAGTGTAGAAATTGAACTGTGCTCATAATAGAAGTTTTGTAACTTGTGCTTTTCCAAATAAAGAATTAAAACAAACAAAAAAAAAAGATGTCGGTGTGTTGTATTAACTGATATGAACTGATTTTATTCACAGCCATGAGTCTGCATGTGACAGAACGAAGATGAGAACTGGATAGAAACAACTGTCAGAGTCAAAGAAAAGAAGGGATAAAAACAGAAGCTGTTGTTTGAAGGTTCAGTGTCAGCGTTTCTTCTACATGGGTGAGTTTGATTCTGAGGCTTATGAGGATATAAAGTTATTATGGGATGTTCTTATCGTTGCTCAGTTGCTGTTTGTTGATCCACAGTTCAGACTAAACTGTGACAGTTCTGAACTTGTTTGTTCAATTTCAAACAGATCTTATGTTCAGTTACTGACAACACAAACCGAACAGAAAACAGAAGTGATTAATGGTTTTACTGTGAATGTTTTCAGTCTAAAAACAGAGCTAAGCTAACAGAGCTAAGCTAACAGAGCTAAGCTAACAGAGCTAAGCTAACAGAGCTATAACGTCAACTATCAGCTGAAGCAGCATGGTTAAAAAAAAATATGCAGCATCAAGTCACATCTAAGGATTAATATCATTAGTTAAAAGTAATCTTTATCACATGAATTAATCAATTAACCACATTAATTAATTACATTTAATCCTATGTCAGTTAAATGTGATTCCATTCATCAGTGTCTGTATTTACACTGTGATTCATCCCATTACTGTAACTGTACTGTTGTGGATAAACCTGATCTGAACCAACAGGTTTGAGTGGAAATCAATGAAGAATTGGTATTAGAGTGGAATTAACAGGGTTTTTTTTAAACAAAATGTTTATTTTTGCATATTATCGCCATAAAGTGAGTAAAAACTAGTACTATAACGTATTTAATTTTTATTTAGCCTTTATGTAACCAGGAAAAAAGCTCATTGAGCCTAAAAATCTCTTTTTCAAGAGTGTCCTGGCTGAGACAGCAGCAGCAGAAGATAGAATATGTTAAAATGTGAGAAAACATCAGATTATCAGCATTACAAATGTTTTATTTCATAGTTTTCACACAGTTTTCAACATGTTCTAATATTTATTTGTTGAACCAATAGTTAAACTCATGGTGTCCAGCTGAGTGGACATTTATGGAACTTCATTAAAAACAGGTTCATAAAACAATAAAAAAAAAATTTTCAGGCCTAAAGAGGAATAAAAACACTGATTGTCTTTAATGCATAAATGCATTAAAGAAATTTTGAGGGGTTTTCTGTCTTCCTGTACTGAACCGAAAAAACTGAACCGTGGCTTTCAAAACCGAAAATGTACTGAACCGAAAATTTTGTGTACTGTTACAGGCCTTAAATGTATGTGTGTATATATATATATATATATACACACATATATATTTATTTATTTATTAGGGGTGGAATGATTCCTCGAGTAATTCGAGTACCTCGATTACAAAAAACGATCGAGGAATATTCTCTGCCTCGAGGAATCACTTATTTAATTGTAAAGCTCAAGCACAGCATTTCGCACAAACTATTTAATGTGTCACAACGCGCTTACATTACTCAGGCAAAGGAAGATGACGGAGGACACGGAAGTGTTCGGATGAAGCAATAGGAAGATAGAAGAGACGAGCATAGACAGGAGAGTGAATACAGCAATGATGACGAAAGACAAAAAAACACACAATAAAAAAGACAGAAAATGTCGTTAGTGTGGAAGCATTTCAGACCGAACAGCAGGTAAACACCGTGCCATGTATCCGTTGTAACACGGCCCTTCCATAAAACAACATCACATCTACGATGTAGCATTTTCTCATAAAACACCCAGAATGGAGTGGAGGACCCTAGAGAAAATAAAATTGACATAGCGCAAATCAGAAGGTTAACGTTAATGTACCTTACTAACGTAGCGTTAGCTCTGCAGAGGGCTAGGTTTGTGTTCATTATGGAACTGTCGAATGTGTGGAGAGTTTACTACGATTGTGACAAGCACAGATTTAGGCAGCGAGCCGTGCACCTGTGATTTGCAGCCACGGTTAATTTCTCAAAAGCACAGCCAAAAATGTGCATGGCTTGCTCAAAGCTTTCTCTTACTTTGTCACGGCTGAATTTGGCAAAATCCAACTACTTTTTGCTAAAATGAAGCGAATCATCCATTAACTGGACACACGCGCACATGTGTGGGGGGGTTATAGGTTATGAGACAGACAGATAAGGTGGGGGGGCCATTGCCTTGATTCTTCTGAATTTCGCAGAAATGTGTTAAACTGTTCATGCATGGACTCGTTCCAAGTTCCTGTTCAAAAGTTCTTGCCTCTTTTATGCCCCAACTCATTCCTGTTATGTCTAAATGGAAAATTCTGGAACTTACAGCTGCCAAAGTTAAGTTGCACAACAAAAAGGCAATGTTTATGCCTTTTTTAAAATTTATTAATGCCTTATATGTTTGATACTTACAAGAAATACTAAGTTGAAAGTAATTAAATTTTATTTTTATTTGTATTTGCAATTGCCTCTCTGAAAATCTTTCTATTCAAGAAAATACATTTTGTTGTGTATGCATAATATGAATGTAACAAATAAAACTGTTAATTATACACAAAAAAAAGGAAACCAATTGGTCCTTCATCATTAAGTGAAATACCTTATTTCCTCTTGTGTATTTATAATTGCTCTTTAACCGAGCAAAAATAAGTTGTATCCGATTACTTGCTTAATCGAAGGAATTTTCTTTAGAATACTCAAATACTAAAATATTCCATAGCTGCAGCCCATAAATATATATATATATATATATATATATATATATATATATATATATATATATATATATATATATATCTCACTCACTCTGACAGACACAGACATGTGGGGGAGGGGTGATTTGGACTCGGGGGGCCCCTTCAGACAGTTTGAGACAGCCAGTTGTTACGGCAACTTCTCACTGCCGCTGTGTAGTGAACTTATTGTTTAGA
The DNA here is from genome assembly GCF_902148855.1 of Sphaeramia orbicularis. Classification (NCBI taxonomy): domain Eukaryota; kingdom Metazoa; phylum Chordata; class Actinopteri; order Kurtiformes; family Apogonidae; genus Sphaeramia; species Sphaeramia orbicularis. The sequence goes on along the minus strand of NC_043967.1, from coordinate 53,636,825 downwards.
CTGTTTATGTCAAATCTGTTGGTCCTCTGGGGCCCCTGCTGACTTGGGGGCCCCAAGCACCTGCCTGCCTTGCCTAATGGTAAGCTGCACCTCTGTGTGTAAACTGCAGATGGAGTTTGTCACATTTCACTTACTTTCTTCATCCTTTGTGTGTTTTGTTGTGGTCGTACCGGTGTTTTCCACTGGTGTTGGTTTGGTCTTGACAGTGTCTGCAGAACAACAAAAGCAGGAAATCTTCAAACCACTGGAACCACGTAGATGCTGAACCTGCTCTGGGTTCTGTTTCTCATGGTAAAGCTTCAACCACATGAGTTTCAGTTGAACCCAGAATTAGACCTGTGTGAACCTACCTGTGTCTAATGCTGTTGGTGCACTTGTCATTGGTTTGAATGTAGGTGTTTTGGTCATTTGAGTCTCTTTGCCTCCCGTGAGGAAGAAAAACCTCTGCATTAAAGGAGCTGTATGAAAGAATTCAGTTCCCAGTAATCCTAAAATGGCCCTGAATGTCACCAGACATGAAGGAATCCTGTTCATTTCAAATACTGATCTCACTGATAGTAGTAGTCCAGACAGAATATTTGCATTTGAAAAGCTAAGTATCAACCCCTAAATAACGGTTATGTTGTCATTTTGTGTTTTGGTCTGATGCACCGCCCATCACCTACACTATATTTCCAAAAGTATTCCCTCCTCCATCCCAATCCTCAGACTCAGCTGTTCCAGTCCCTTCCATGTCCACAGGTGTATTAAATCCAGCCCTAGGCATGCAGACTGCTTTTACAAACATTTGGGACAGAATGGGTCTCTCTCAGGAGCTCAGTGAATTCCAGCGTGGAACTGTGATAGGATGCCACCTGTGCAACAAACCCAGTGGTGAACTTTCCTGGCTCCTAAATATTCCACAGTCAGCTGTCAGCTGGATTAGAAGAAAGTGGAAGTGTTTGGGAACGACGGCAACTCAGCCACGCAGTGGTAGGCCACGGAAACTGACGGAGCGGGGTCAGCGGATGCTGAGGCGCAGAGTGTGAAGAGGTGGACGACTGTCTGCAGAGTCAATGGTACAGACCTCCAAACTTCATGTGTCCTTCAGATTAGCTCCAGAACAGTGCACACACAGCTTCATGGAATGGGTTTCCGTGGCCGAGCGGACGCATCCAAGCCATACATCACCAAGTGCAATGCAAAGCGGTGGATGCAGTGGTGTAAAGCACGCCGCCACTGGACTGTAGAGCAGGGGAGGAGCCTTCTCTGGACTGACCAATCGCACTTCTCCATCTGGCGATCTGATGGACGGGTCTGGGTTTGGCGGTCTCCAGGAGAACGATACTTGTGGGACCGCATTGTGCCGAGTGTAAAGTTTGGTGGAGGGGGGGTTATGGTGTGGGGTTGTTTTTCAGGAGCTGGGCTGGGCCCCTTAGTTCCAGTGAAAGGAACTGGGAATGCTTCAGCAGAACAAGACATTTGGGACAATTCCACGCTCCCAACTTTGTGGGAACAGTTTGGAGCCGGCCCCTTCCTCTTCCAACATGACTGTGCACCAGTGCACAAAGCAAGGTCCATTTGGACATGGAGGACAGAGTCTGGTGTGGATGAACTGGACTGGCCTGCACACAGTCCTGACCTCAACCCCATAGAACACCTTTGGATGAATTAGAGCGCAGACTGAGAGCCAGGCCTTCTGTCCAACAGCAGTGTGGGACCTCACAAATGGCTGTGGTGTCTTCTCCTGGTCTGGGTGGTGGGACTGGGTCCAGTATAAATACTGGTGTAGGACTCGTCTCTTGCCATGGTAGCTCCTTGTAGTAGACGCTCATGCTGGATCTGGCCTCCCCAAGTCTGGGGGGAGGCGGAGGGGATACCACACTCTACAGTATTTTGAATGTGATTGCAGTTCCAGTTTTAGACACAATCCTACATGCGACTCCTTTAATGTGCATCAAATGCATTTTTACTGTTGTGAATAATTTAGTGTTCACTCATTAATAAGGATTCATTTCAATGCAGTCACTATTCCTCTGTACTCTGGAATACTTACAGAGATGCTTTACACATTTAGTGTATTTTAAGTGTTTTTTGTTACCATTTTTTCCTTATATCGAACATAATTTACACTATTTCCGCTCATCCGTCCTTAAATCCAGAGTAATGACATAAATCACACATATTATCACAGGTTTGATGTGAACTCATCGCTGAACATTTACTGTCACATTCATGTCTTTTTGTTCATCATATCTGAGCTGTTGACGTCTATGATTCATCACCTTTATCTTTTTTCTCTGGTTTCGTGCCCTTTTTGCTGTTGTTTGTCTTGGATGTAGTTTTCTTCTGTGTTGTTGCTGTTGTTGTTGCAGACGTACTTGTCGTTTTTGTGTCTGTTGTTGTGGGCGGTGCTTCATCATCACCTGTGTGAGGCAGATGATGAATATAAAGCACACACAGTCAAACTGTTTCACTGTGTGTGTTATTGTTTCTTACCTGTGGTCACATTCAGATACACAGCAGGTTTTCCATCACAGCTGTACAGTCCAGAATCAGACAGTCTAAGGTCTGTCAGAGTCAGAGTCAGACCAGGATGTGGTCTCCATCCATCAGACTCTCTTCTCCATTCTGGATATGAACCAGTAACATGAGGACATGTCAGAGTGACACTGGTCCCTTCTCTAGCATGTTGGATGAAGGTTCCTGGACACAAAAAACACACAGTGAGTAAAAAGCAGACATTTTTAGAGTCATGTCTAAAATGAAACAACCATCATTCACTGAACACAAACATAAAGCAAATGGTCTGTCTGTGTTCTGGTTTTTCATGAGCTGAAATCAGGGAAGGAAAACCTTTAGTGTGTCCACAACAGACCCATTCTTAAATCTGTGTTCCAGAGCTCTGCTGTTTGACTGAGATATTCATCCACCTGTGGGGTTTGTCCAATCAGGATGCAGATCAGACAGCGTCATTATTGCACAGGTGAGTCTCAACTAAAGGACAATGGAATGTCGAATGAAGGTATTTTGTGAAACAGATATTTTTCTCTGCACAGGAAATTTGCCTGAGTAAAATTTACTGAAATTGAAGAAAATTTTATTCTGCTCAGATAACATTTGGTCCCTCTCTAAAAAGAGTAAAAGTTACTCTTTGGGTAGAGCTCTCCAAACTCAATATAGAGAAAAAATGTGCTCTTTTTGAGGAAAATACTTTTGACTGTGGAGAAGATGCTCAGTAATTTTTCCTGTGTGCATTTATTTCTCTTGTCCACACATAAACAGTGTTTTAGTTGCAAAAAACTGACATTTTTATGAACTCTATCCAAACTGTATGTGGTTTGTGTGTATCTGTGTGTTCAGATTGTTAAAAATACCCGATTACAGTAATACCTGTAGTAATGTGGACATGGCATAAAATGTGCAGTAGTACGACACAATCTATATTCATCCAAAAGAAAATGTGACATAAAGACCAAAAGTCTTAAAATCACAGATTACAGATTCCTTTCTGTCATTTGACAGCACAGTGTACATACAGCACAGAGTACGTCAAACGAGATTTCGATCGATGATTAGGGACATCGGGCCGCTGCAGCTGGTGCGCTGCCGCTGAACCCTTTTCTTTGAAATTTGCAGTGAAGAACACAAGATAATGCAAAGTACAAATATAAGACATCATACAGTTTTCACACAGTAAACGTGGACACATGCTGGAGTTTTTTCATGGATTTGAAAGGAATTTTGGGGACAGGGTGAATGTTAAAGGCAGACAGCAGACGTGACATTGGGGTTTGGGGCAAGGAAAATCCATGTATGTGCTATGTAAGTGTGGAATGTGTGTGCAAGATAAAGAGACTCCAGTGGGTCATATCTTAAGAATAGGACTTAAATGAGTGATTTTACACATAAAAATGATAGTTATATGTACAAAAATGTAATAAAGTTAAAATCATTGAAATCAACACAAATGTGTGTGTAAATCTAAATGTACCATAATGATTATTGTATGGAATGAATGAAATGAATGAATCAGTCTGACCTGTTGGGATCACCGTCAGCTCCACTGACCAATGGTTGTTGCACATGTATTTTCCACTGTCTGATAAATAAACTCTGTTAATGTGCAGTGAATTATATCCCACTGAACTAAATCGTTCCTCTGGGTCATTTTCTCTTCGTTCTTCGTCACCAATGACTGAAAATAGAAAATCCAACCGCCCATCAACCTGTTTAGTCCAGGTCATACTGTTGTCCATGATGTAAGAACAAGGTAAAGACACTGAGCTCGTTTCCATTACAGCCATATGAACCTCCTCTGAAAAAAGAAACAGAACATTTGAACATGGTTTATTAACAGAGTTCACTGTCATTACTCAAATACCACAACAATAATTAGTTTCATAGAAGCAGATACTGTGATTCTATTGGGACAGTTGTCATTATTTTACTTCATTACAGGAGATATATGTTGTATTTTTACTTTAAAATCCTCATAAATGAAAACTATCAGTGTGAGTGTTTGGAATAAAGAGTTGTGATGTTATTTTAAAGATGTCGGTGTGTTGTATTAACTGATATGAACTGATTTTATTCACAGCCATGAGTCTGCATGTCACAGAACGAAGATGAGAACTGGATAGAAACAACTGTCAGAGCCAAAGAAAAGAAGTGATAAAAACAGAAGCTGTTGTTTGAAGGTTCAATGTCAGCGTTTCTTCTACATGGGTGAGTTTGATTCTGAGGCTTATGAGGATATAAAGTTATTATGGGATGTTCTTATCGTTGCTCAGTTGCTGTTTGTTGATCCACAGTTCAGACTAAACTGTGACAGTTCTGAACTTGTTTGTTCAATTTCAAACAGATCTTATGTTCAGTTACTGACAACACAAACCGAACAGAAAACAGAAGTGATTAATGGTTTTACTGTGAATGTTTTCAGTCTAAAAACAGAGCTAAGCTAACAGAGCTAAGCTAACAGAGCTATAACGTCAACTATCAGCTGATGCAGCATGGTAGAAAAAATATGCAGCATCAAGTCACATCTAAGGATTAATATCATTAGTTAAAAGTAATCTTTACCACATTAATTAATCAATCAACCACATTAATTAATTACATTTAATCCTATGTCAGTTAAATGTGACTCCATTCATCAGTGTCTGTATTTACACTGTAATTCATCCCATTACTGTAACTGTACTGTTGTGGATAAACCTGATCTGAACCAACAGGTTTGAGTGGAAATCAATGAAGAATTGGTATTAGAGTGGAATTAACAGGGTTTTTATTAAAACAAAATGTTTATTTTTGGGTTTTTTTGCATTTTACCTCCATAAAGACTAAAAACTAGTATTAGAACATATTTAATTTTTATTTAACCTTTATGTAACCAGGAAAAAAAGCTCTTTGAGACTAAAAATCTCTTTTTCAAGAGTGTCCTGGCTGAGACAGCAGCAGCGGAAGATAGAATATGTTAAAATGTGAGAAAACATCAGATTATCAGCATTAAAAATGTTTTATTTTATAGTTTTCCACACAGTTTTCAACATTTTCAACAATATTTATTTGTTAAACCAATAGTTAAACTCATGGTGTCCAGCTGAGTGGACATTTATGGAACTCCATGAAAAATAGGTTTATAAGACAATTGAAATGTTTTTTTTTTTCAGGCGAAAAGAGGAATAAAAACACTCAGCCAAAACGGTCTCATAATTCATACATGAAAGGGTTAAAAAGCATTATTGAATGAAGAACAGAACCACAAAACAGATGAATTTACCAAAGTTGTGAGATTTCAAATCCAGGTTAAAGGTGTCCAACAGTAGTTTGGACATACGTGGAGTTCAGAGGACGACGGAGCGCTGCTGTTCTTACCTGCACAGACTCTGCAGCTCAGGATGAAGGCTGACAGACACATGTAGACGTTCATCCTCATCATCACAGACTGAAACCACTGAACGTTCACGCAGACGCTTTGACTCTGAACTAGAACAGGAACTGGTCTGAATGTAAACCTGTTCCTCTAAAACCAAAAGCACCGCCCTGAGCTCATCACTGTCTCAAATGTCCTGTTTATGGACAGTTTTTTCTGTTGATTTCCTCTTTTTTTCTTAGAAAGTACTTCATGTGTCATGTTTTACTGCTCATTAGTCATTATATCAGAGCGTGGGATAAATAAGCACTATTTGTGTTGGATTCTGTGTTTAACTTTAGTGTGAGAAGAGGAAGCGTTCTGTGGTTCCTGATGATGGACAGTAACAGATACAAGAGTAAAGTCAGAATGAGTTCAGTAAGAGGATGGAACTTGTACAAATAAGACAGAAGATCGAGAATAAAAACACAGAATAATGTTGGAATCAAACCAGACTAGGATGAAAAACCCACAACATATGAACGTTTCCTCTCAGTTTAACCCATACAGACCCAGAGCTGCTTAGAACTCAGTTCCCAAAGGATTTTTTCTCTATATTTAACTTTTCTTCAGTGATTTATCATCTTTTATTCTCATATTACTGTTAGTCCAGTTGGAAACATTCACCGTCGTTTTCACTTTGACAGAATCTGCCACTGGTTTGGTTTTAGTTTTAAGTTTGTCTTTATTTTTTTTATCTGTTTTTTTGTCCTTGGAACTGGTTTCCAAAGGTTTCAGGAGCCAGGACTGGTCCACCAAGGCCCCTGTTAGGCACTAAAACTGGTTCAGAACCTTTAAACAGTTGGTTCTTCCTCATGAATTGTGACATCATCAGTGGGCGTGTCTTATTCTAGGTTCTGAAGAGAAGCAGGAAGTAGCAGTTTAGTGTTTACTTACACCTGAGTAATTGGATTAAATTAGATTAGAATCGACAAAATTATATTAGAGAAGATTAGACCACATTAGATTACACTATATTAGATTAGATTACAGTGTTTCCTGTGGAACTGATCTGTTGGTGTGGGGGTGGGGTGCATATGTAACCCCTTGAAAATGTAAATGGGTTTACTAAGTGTAATTTAGTTCTAACATGTTCATTTATGTGTGAATTCATGATGTGCAGGTGTAATTGCTTTGTGTGGCCACAGGGGGGCATCTCATGCATACTTAGTGGGAAAAAATTACTCCGGAAGTACGGCATTGCATGTTGGGAAGAAGAAACGCTAAGCTAGGTCAAATCCAGAAGCTACCACGAGATACTTACGAGGAAGATAAAAAAGTTTAGGAGAGACTGTTTTATATTCATAGTTACAAGTCTGTATTTTAAGTTTCACAAGGAAGCGCCTGCAATCCGGCGACTGGGGTGATTGTTTTGTTTAGTTTTTTTTCAACCGAAGACTCCGGTGAGTGAAATGTTAATAATGTTGTGCTATGGTTGATTATGTTAAGCTGCTAACATGCTAATAGGCCCGTACCCTTTCAGTTGTTATAAATGTGAAATATCGAACATTCTTTCATAAAAAACCAATCGGAGTCGATAGTAAATGTTACAAGGATGTTATCTGTCAAATTATTGAGTTGAGTTGGAAATTAATTTGTTTTATATGATCGATGGTGATTTCCACTGCGTCAAATTGGACGCCATGTTCAATGTTGTAGAAGTGAAAAGCGTGCGCTGAAGCTCACGGGCACGTTCAGTTTGGATATAAATGTGTTGGATTCATTTTGAGACTGTTGTAGTTGTATTTATAAGTGTATCTAAGAGTCATGATTGATTATTGAGAGAAAAGAAATGTTTTGTGTTACATGATTTAGATGATGCTGTTAAACCAAAAGAGACACAAACTAATGGTGACTTGAGATATTTTATTTTTATTTGTCTCATGGTACAGTTGCTTATTTCTTTGTGGTCAGTATTATCAGTTACATTTGAGTTAAAGAGAGAAAGATGCATAATTCTGTACAGAAAGTGATGACTGCTAGTTAACTTTGTGTTCTACTATGCAGATTGTTTTTTTCTTATGCTGAGTTTTTGGATCTACATCGAGCCGAAAGCCAGGTTTTCTTTGTCTGAGACGACATGGGATTGGTGAGGATGCTGGATCCTTCATCTTCATCGTCTTCATGAAGAGTCACACCTGGAGAAAACAACCTGACAGCACACAGTAACCACACATACACACACTACCCGGGTAGAACTAACACACAATATACTTGAACTGACACAAATTCAAACTAAACTTTGGACTGGACTTTGGACTTTGATATTGGCAGAAACAGCTGTTGGAGGACACTTTAATTGTTGTTGTTTTGTTTTCTGGGATTTTTGGATTCTGAGTCGATTCTGGATTTATTGTTGTAATAAATACCATGTTGTTCACTGTAAACTAACCATCCCTCACTCCTTGAGTCGAACCAGTGTGAATTACTAATATAGGTGTCATTACCGTGTTACACATACATTTCGGTCGGTAACTGTGCGTGTGTGTCGGTTTCTGTCCTACTTATAATACTATGGGGGTACGGGGCGGTGCAGTCCATGCCCCCACCGCAGAAGTGAAAATGAAACTTTACACTCATTTATCTTTTCTCTTCCTCCTGAAGCTTCGTAAACTTTCATTTGAGGGGGCAGAACGTTTGTCCTGGACTATTATTATATGATATGTAAAATAAGTCTAATGTGACGGTGATGATTATTTTTGTATGAAATGTTTGGTGTGACAGCATGGATGCACCACAGCAAAACCTCACCAGCGGAAACGCTGGATTAGATGCATAATATTCCCACCTGGATACTGGAATATTAATTGAAGGCACAAAAATATATTTCTCCAATTTAATAAAAAGCATAAACTGTGTCAAACAAATGGATTTCGTATCACAGATGAAAATTTAACAACACATAATAAACCTGAAGGAAGACAGTAATATTTCCTGTACATGCTCCAAAAAGGTTTAAAAACATTCTTTTCTATTTACAAAAGTATAAACTAGAGCGAACTGTTCAGACTCTGTGATGTTCGATCAGGAAAAACGTCTTTGATGGTTTTGTTTTACTTTAATTCAGATTTCTACACTTTGACTTTTTACAGAAACACGAAGTTGGGATAAAAACCACATCATCCATGAAGTCATTTTTGTTTCAAAGCTGCTGCGGTGAAGTTTTACTGCAGAGAAAAAACACTAAATATTTTCAGTCACTGTAGCGTTTGTACACCACCTGTAGTTGGAGTAGATGACCAGTCCTCCTCCTCTGCTTTTTCCTGAGTCACTCGTCCGGTCGGCTCGGTGTGCTGTGCCGCTAGCATAATGGCTTCATCAGTCACTTCCAGGTGAAGCCAGGTCTCTGTTATGATCATGATGCAGCTATCCCGCACAGTTTTCTGTGTCTCTGTGGTGACCGATAGCTCATCAGTCTTGTTATTCAGTGACCTGGCATTGGTGAGGAAGGTGCTGGGTAACGCTGGTCTGTACGGGTCCTTTCGTAGCCGGGCATGTACACCGGCTCGGCATCCCTGTTTCCTGCGCCGCCGCCTCCTTTGTTTTGCCACAGGTACGGTCGTCCACGGACTGTTTGCTGGTCGTGCAATCTCCGGTGGAATGTTACAGTTGAAACTCTGATTGGAGTCTGATTCACCATAGCGCATTCCAGTCCCGAGTAATTCCTCCCTACTGTACTTCTCAGTACTCATGGAAAACCATGCTGCCAGAGTAGAAAAGAGCAAAAACACGCAAAACCACTGGGAGAGTTGTCTGACTGCTGCACTCCTGCGCGCCGCCAAGTAACGAGCTGATAAAGACCGCAGTGAATCTATAGAAACGTGAAAGTAAGTTTCATATGACGTGAGAGGAAAAGATGACAAAACTCAGACGGCGTCGGTCGTGTTTTCACTGTTATGATGATCAGCGATGTCGTCATACATGGAATCATTTTCAGCAGCGTCACCTGTAACAAAGTTTATTTTACAAAAGAGGTACAAATAATGAAACATAAAAAGGAAAAATCACATATACAGAGACAAAATGATTAGAAATAAGTCATACAAACAAAACATAGCATGAAATATGAGTTATATGAAAAAAATAAGTATGAGTTAATATTTACCTGTAATATCAACCATGTCATACCCTGTTGTTTCTTCTCTGGATCTTTTTACACCTAAACATAAAGAACAAAAGTGATTTAGTAATAGTTAGTTACATACTTTCTTATATTTTACAATCTTACAATATTTATTTTCTTGTTTTACAGGAAAAATGGACAAAAATGAACCAAATAATCAACAAAATGGAGAAAAAAGAGCAGAAATGAACAAAATAATCAAGGAAATTACCAAAAATGAAGAAAAAATCAACAGCATAGACAAAGATAAACTAAATAGTAAATAAAATGAACAGAATATTCAACACAAAGGACAAAGATGAGGAAACTAATCCAAAATACTGACACAAATGAGCAAAATGATCAACAAAATGAACAAACAAAGAAAATAGTCAAACTGGACAAAAATGAAAAAAATAATTAACACAATGTTATTTCTCAACTTTCTGTAAAATACAGAGTTCTGGAACTGTTCAGATCTTCAATGACGTCTTTTTTACCGTTTGTGTAAATGACGTTTGACTTTCAGATTTCATTTGAACAATAAGATGAACAGTAGACGGTGAACTCACTGAATTCAGATTTCAGATGTTCAAGTGAAAAACCAGACCCAGAACATCCTTTTACACACTGTCACTGTAACTGTTGTGGTTCTAAACCGGTCCATGTGCATTCAGATCAAACATGTGTCATATTTACCCCTTAAATCAGTCATGTCATATTCTGTTGTGACTCCTGTGGAGCTTTTTACGCCTAAAAATAAAGAATAAAAGAGATTTGAGGTTAGTTTTTAACGTTCATTATTATTTTACAGACAAATAAAACAAAGTGACATTTTCTCCTCCTCCTCCTCCTCCTCCTCCTCCTCCACACCAAAACCGGTCCACCATAGAGTCCAATCCCTCACTTTTGATGAATTTGTGAAATTATTTAAAAAATTCAACTGAATATATTAATGATCAGTCAAGGATGTGAAAATCATTTTAGTTCAGGTTCCACATTCAGACCAACATGAACTAAAGTGGATCAGACAAATAAAATTCTATAATAATAACCTATAAATAATGACATACCAATTTAAAACGTTGTTTTAGTGTCAAATAAGTAAAATTTCATGAACATGTTTACATTTACAAACTATCCTTTCACAAAAAAAATAAAACACAAAATAACTTGAACAAATATGAACAAACGTCTGAAGACACCAGTTGGACAGGTTTAGAGGATGCTGCACCCTTGTGGTGTGAGTTGACAATTACACCAAAAAAAGCTGAATTATGTACTGAAAATTCCATTTTCCTCTTCCTTTGATAAAACATTTACAGAAAACATAACAGAATAGAATATCCAAAACAGTCTAAATTAAGCAAAGTTTAGTTTAGTTTTTGTTTGTTGTCAGTTGACTTTTGTCAAACTGGACATATTTTATTCCTGTACTGAGAGGATGTGCACAGTCAAACTGTGTCCGAATAAAAAACAAACAAACATCATATAAAAGATGGCATCAACATTTTTATAAAAAGCTGTAAAAAATTTAATTCTGTATAAGAAAATACTTTCACTTTTTCTCACAGTAATTTTTCCTTTGTACAAAGTTGTAGATTTACTGAAACACAGTTCACACAGTAGAATGTTACTGAGGAGATCATCTTTAACGCTTCGATGTCTGAGTGTCTGGACCCTCCACTCTAACATTAATGGGTCAAAATGACCTGGGTTCAAATCAAAGTGTTTTAATTACACTTTTGTCTGTCATGTTAAAAATAAGAATTTGTATTATATTTTAGTCCAAAAAAGAATAATTTCACAATTGAAATATTTTTTATTTTTTAACATTTTTAACATTTAAAAAAAAAAAAAAAATTTGAAAAATTTGAAAAGCAAAGCTTATACAGTTTATAGTATTTAACAGCAATAGAACAGTGTCCACATCCATTCAGTGAGTGAGTCATTTGTGTTTTCTGTTGAATGAATCAAAGGTTCAGATGTAATTCTATTATAAATGAATGTGGGTCATTTGGACCCAACTATAGAAGCTTTAGGGCAGTAAAACAAAAACTACAATTACATCAAATCTATCAAAAGTAAGTTAAAAACTTAAATGTCATGATGTTAATAACATGTTTTTGATGAATACCTGGAATATGAAACAATAAAAACTTTTCATTACAAAGACATTACAATAAAACAACCTGGTTGGGTTATTTGGACCCACTGATGCGTCTGAGGGTTAATGAGCCTTTGTTCTGGATCTAAAATGTCATAATATATGAGTTTGTATGAAATGTTAAATCAGCCTTTTTGTGTTTTGCAGCTGAGAATAAATCCTAAGTCATGTAACAGTTCATGATGTTTTGACATTTTCAGCTGAATTTCACTGTTGACTCACCTCGTTTTATAAACCAGAGTCTAAAACTGTAGTAAAGGACGAAGAAGACGAGGACGGACACCAACATGACTTTATAAACCAAACCGAAATGTGGTGGAAGATGTTCAGGAGCATCTGGAAAACAAAGAACACTGTTTAGACTTTGATCAGTAGGATTAAACATGGAAACCTCTGTTCTGGACCATCATCATCATCATCACCATCATCATCATCATCTTTCCTGACTCATGTTATGGAATTTACACTGATCGCCCATGACATCATGTCCAGATGTTTTCTTTTTATGTTCATTTTTTCAGTGTGTTTGACGATTCAGTTTATTTTGTTGACTATCATGTTCTTTTTTCCTGCTGGGTTGGGGGTCCAAGCACCTGCCTGCCTTGCCTAATGGTAAGCTGCACCTCTGTGTGTAAACTGCAGATGGCGTTTGTGGTGTTTCACTTACTTTCTTCATCATTTGTGTGTTTTGTTGTGGTCGTACCGGTGTTTTCCACTGGTGTTGTTTTGGTCTGGACAGTGTCTGCAGAACAACAGAAGTAGGAAATCTTCAAACCACTGGAACCACGTAGATGCTGAACCTGCTCTGGGTTCTGTTTCTCATGGTAAAGCTTCAACCACATGAGTTTCAGTTGAACCCAGAATTAGACCTGTGTGAACCTACCTGTGTCTAATGCTGTTGGTGCACTTGTCATTGGTTTGAATGTAGGTGTTTTGGTCATTTGAGTCTCTTTGCCTCCAGTGAAGAAGAAAAACCTCTGCATTAAAGGAGCTGTATGAAAGAATTCAGTTCCCAGTAATCCTAAAATGGCCCTGAATGTCACCAGACATGAAGGAATCCTGTTCATTTCAAATACTGATCTCACTGACAGTAGTAGTCCAGACAGAATATTTGTATTTGAATCACAACTAATTCATTTTTATGTTGGATATTGGGGGAAAAAACATTTTTTGTGTTTTTTGCATCAAAAACAGCTATTATTTATTTACATTAAAAACATGGCATTTAAAGGGCTAAAATATGACAGTTATTGAGTATTTGGTATTTTTGTTTATGGGTCAAGTTGATGAAATAGAAAAAAATGTAAAACTTCACTACTAACTAACACTTCATGTTATAAAAGGTCATATTATTTTAATCAGTTTTAGGTCAGAATTCACAATTTGTTCATTTTTACATGACTTTTTAAATTCTGATCCATCCACTAAAACCATCCCATAATAAACAGTGTTAAATTCCTACACTAACACCCTTCTACCAAGTGAGTACAAAATGCACACTGACACATTTAACTTTTAATGTTTGACCTAGAACCAAAAATAATAATGGATATGATCCAGTGTTGGTGTTAATCACTGACAGGATGAAAAAATAAAATAAATAAATAATGCAATTTATATGTAGAATACTGAGAAAAAAAAGTTGGTACTGAAAAAAATATTATTTGCTTACATTACAAACACTGCATTTAAAGGGTTAAAAATATGACAGTTATTGAGTATTTGGTATTTTTATTTATGGATCAAGTTGGTAAAATACAAAACAAAATGTTTTTCCAAAGTTCAAACCAACTGTATGTAAAACATTCAGACGTTCCTGCCCCTCTGTGCAGATGATGTGCTTTCAGTAGTGAGGGTCAGGGCGTCTGATACTGGAGGGTTCATATTTGGGTTCAGTTTCTCCAACTGTCTGGAAACTCAGACAAAAACACTTACAGAGTAAAGACATTATGCTATAAATGTATTTGTCTGTGACATCTACTGCCTTGCCTACAGTGGTTTGTCTGTCACCACTTAAACCACCTCGATGCTGAACTTCCTGAAAATGTGACAGGTTTGATGTGAACTCATCGCTGAACATTTACTGTCACATTCATGTCTTTTTGTTCATCATATCTGAGCTGTTGACGTCTATGATTCATTACCTTTATCTTTTTTCTCTGGTTTCGTGCCCTTTTTGCTGTTGTTTGTCTTGGATGTAGTTTTCTTCTGTGTTGTTGCTGTTGTTGTTGCAGACGTACTTGTCGTTTTTGTGTCTGTTGTTGTGGGCGGTGCTTCATCATCACCTGTGTGAGGCAGATGATGAATATAAAGCACACACAGTCAAACTGTTTCACTGTGTGTGTTATTGTTTCTTACCTGTGGTCACATTCAGATACACAGCAGGTTTTCCATCACAGCTGAACAGTCCAGAATAAGTCGGTTTAAGTTCTGGCAGAGTCAGAGTCAGACCAGGATGTGGTCTCCATCCATCAGACTCTCTTTTCCATTCTGGATTTGAACCAGTAACATGAGGACATGTCAGAGTGACACTGGTCCCTTCTCCAGCATGTTGGATGAAGGTTCCTGGACACAAAAAACACACAGTGAGTAAAAAGCAGACATTTTTAGAGTCATGTCTAAAATGAAACAACCATCATTCACTGAACACAAACATAAAGCAAATGGTCTGTCTGTGTTCTGGTTTTTCATGAGCTGAAATCAGGGAAGGAAAACCTTTAGTGTGTCCACAACAGACCCATTCTTAAATCTGTGTTCCAGAGCTCTTCTGTTTGACTGAGATATTCATCCACCTGTGGGGTTTGTCCAATCAGGATGCAGATCAGACAGCGTCATTATTGCACAGGTGAGTCTCAACTAAAGGACAATGGAATGTCTGATGCAGGTATTTTGTGAAACAGATATTTTTTCTGCACAGGAAATTTGCCTGAGTAAAATTTACTGAAATTGGAGAAAATTTTACTCTCCTCAGATAACATTTGGTCCCTCTCTAAAAAGAGTAAAAGTTACTCTTTGGGTAGAGCTCTCCAAACTCAATATAGAGAAAAAATTTACTGTTTTTGAGGAAAATACTTTTGACTGTGGAGAAGATGCTCAGTAATTTTTCCTGTGTGCATTTATTTCTCTCGTCCACACATAAACAGTGTTTTAGTTGCAAAAAACTGACATTTTTATGAACTCTATCCAAACTGTATGTGGTTTGTGTGTATCTGTGTGTTCAGATTAAAGTTAAAAATACCTGATTACAGTAATACCTGTAGTAATGTGGACATGGCATAAAATATGCAGTAGTACAACACAATCTATATTCATCAAAAAGAAAATGTGACATTAAGACCAAAAGTCTTCAAAAATCTTAAAAATAAAACTTAAATGAGTGATTTTACACGTTAAAATGATAGTTATATGTACAAAAACGTAATAAATAAAGTTAAAATCATTGAAATCAACACAAATGTGTGTGTAAATCTAAATGTAATGATTATTGTATGGAATGAATGAATCAGTCTGACCTGTTGGGATCACCGTCAGCTCCACTGACCAATGGTTGTTACACAGATATTTTCCACTGTCTGATAAATAAACTCTGTTAATGTGCAGTGAATTATATCCCACTGAACTAAATCGTTCCTCTGGGTCATTTTCTCTTCGTTCTTCGTCACCAATGACTGAAAATAGAAAATCGAACCGCCCATCAACCTTTTTAGTCCAGGTCATTCTGTTGTCCATGATGTAAGAACAAGGTAAAGACACTGAGTTCATCTCCATTACAGCCATATGAACCATCTCTGGAAAAAGAAACAGAGCTTTACTATTAAACATTTATCAGAGTTCACTGTCGTTACTCAAATACCACAACAATAATTAGTTTCTGTCAGTCTGTCCCAGGGCAACTGTGGCTACAAATGTAGTTTACCACCACCAGAGTGTGAATGTGAGAGCGAATGAATAATGGGTCAATAATGTAAAGCGCTTTGGGTGTCTAGAAAAGCGCTATATAAATCCAATCCATTATTATTATTATTAGTTTCATAAAAGTAGATACTGTGATTCTGTTGGGACAGTTGTCATTATTGTACTTCATTACTGGAGGTATTTGTTGTATTTTTACTTTAAAATCCTCGTAAATGAAAACAATCAGTGTGAGTGTTTGGAATAAAGAGTCGTGATGTTATTTTAAAGATGTCATTGTCGTATTAACTGATATGAACTGATTTTATTCACAGCCATGAGTCTGCATGTCACAGAACGAAGATGAGAACTGGATAGAAACAACTGTCAGAGTCAAAGAAAAGAAGTGATAAAAACAGAAGCTGTTGTTTGAAGGTTAAATGTCAGCGTTTCTTCTACATGGGTGAGTTTGATTCTGAGGCTTATGAGGATATAAAGTTATTATGGGATGTTCTTATCGTTGCTCAGTTGCTGTTTGTTGATCCACAGTTCAGACTAAACTGTGACAGTTCTGAACTTGTTTGTTCAATTTCAAACAGATCTTATGTTCAGTTACTGACAACACAAACCGAACAGAAAACAGGTGATTAATGGTTTTACTGTGACTGTTTTCAGTCTAAAAACAGAGCTAAGCTAACAGAGCTAAGCTAACAGAGCTATAACGTCAACTATCAGCTGATGCAGCGCGATAAAAAAAATATGCAGCATCAAGTCACATCTAAGGATTAATATCATTAGTTAAAGTTAACCATTACTACATTAATTAATCAATCAACCACATTAATTAATTACATTTAATCCTATGTCAGTTAAATGTGACTCCATTCATCAGTGTCTGTATTTACACTGTAATTCATCCCATTACTGTAACTGTACTGTTGTGGATAAACCTGATCTGAACCAACAGGTTTGAGTGGAAATCAATGAAGAATTGGTATTAGAGTGGAATTAACAGGGTTTTTTTTTAAACAAAATGTTCATTTTTGCATATTATCTCCATAAAGTGAGTAAAAACTAGTATTAGAACATATTTAATTTTTATTTAGCCGTTATGTAACCAGGAAAAAAGCTCATTGAGTCTAAAAATCTCTTTTCAAGAGTGTCCTGGCTGAGACAGCAGCAGCAGAAGATAGAATATGTTAAAATGTGAGAAAACATCAGATTATCAGCATTAAAAATGTTTTATTTCATAGTTTTCACACAGTTTTCAACATTTTCTAATATTTATTTGTTGAACCAATAGTTAAACTCATGGTGTCCAGCTGAGTGGACATTTATGGAACTCCATGAAACATAGGTTCATAAAACAATTAAAATGTTTTTTTGTTTTTTTTTTTCAGGCGAAAAGAGGAATAAAAACACTCAGCCAAAACAGTTCTCATAATTTATACATGGAAGTGTTAAAAAAACTTTCTTGAATGAAGAACAGAACCACAAAACAGATGAATTTACCAAAGTTGTGAGATTTCAAATCCAGGTTAAAGGTGTCCAACAGTAGTTTGGACATACGTGGAGTTCAGAGGACGACGGAGCGCTGCTGTTCTTACCTGCACAGACTCTGCAGCTCAGGATGAAGGCTGACAGACACATGTAGACGTTCATCCTCATCATCACAGACTGAAACCACTGAACGTTCACGCAGACGCTTTGACTCTGAACTAGAACAGGAACTGGTCTGAATGTAAACCTGTTCCTCTAAAACCAAAAGCACCGCCCTGAGCTCATCACTGTCTCAAATGTCCTGTTTATGGACAGTTTTTTCTGTAGATTTCCTCTTTTTTTTCTTAGAAAGTACTTCATGTGTCATGTTTTACTGCTCATTAGTCATTATATCAGAGCGTGGGATAAATAAGCACTATTTGTGTTGGATTCTGTGTTTAACTTTAGTGTGAGAAGAGGAAGCGTTCTGTGGTTCCTGATGATGGACAGTAACAGATACAAGAGTAAAGTCAGAATGAGTTCAGTAAGAGGATGGAACTTGTACAAATAAGACAGAAGATCGAGAATAAAAACACAGAATAATGTTGGAATCAAACCAGACTAGGATGAAAAACCCACAACATATGAACGTTTCCTCTCAGTTTAACCCATACAGACCCAGAGCTGTTTACACTGAAAAAAACTGGGGGTGATATTTACTTTGGAAAACTTAGGAAAGAATTTGCACTTAGAATTATAAGTAAATTCTACAAGGACAATCATCAAGTAAACTTTACTTGCGGATATGTGTTTATTTTACTAGCAAACTTCTGGTAATTTACTTATGATTATTAATATGATCATTGAATTTGACGTTCTCCTTCTTTGTAAGTTTTATTTAGACTCTGACTGCATCAAACTGAATAATGTCACCTCCAGCTAATGTCTTTTCAAGGTTATTTATAAATACTGTGACATTTTGGTGGTTACAGGGGAGTGAACATTGGTCACACTTATCTAAAGACAGTGGTATTTCCTTTCATTAAACAACATAGGTTAAAAACAGCCCAGACTGTCTGACAGCAGCACAGAGCGTTCAGTCATGGGGTCAAACTGAAATATTCCTTCAGTTCACTCAGATACTGTCCTCTATAGGCAGAACATGAGTCACAGAACGACAGAACACACAACAGACACCTGCTTTGAACCAATATTTACAACTTGCAAGGCAGTGCACCACAAGGTTCTAACAGTTTTGGATTTTTAATTATAGTTTAGTTTTATTTAGTTTTGACTTTTTTTTCTCTAATTCAGTTATTTTTAATTAGTTTTTAGAGCAGGTTTGATAGCTTTTATTAGTTTTCTTTTTTTTTCTAGATGCTTAGTTTTAGTTTAGTTTTAGTATTAATTTCAGTTCAGTGGTCTCTTTTCTCTTCTTCTCTGTGCTCCTATTCAAATCAATCCCAGACAGGACTCTGCTGCTTTAGTCTCCATGTTTCCAGGTAGAGTGGGGACCAGAAGACGACTGGAAACCACAAGTGAACACAAGTGACGGACCAAAAAGTGTCGTATGGTGACAGATAAAATTGCTCAAGTGAAATAAATCGATTTCATATCAATCCAACACTGACAAAGACCAAAACGAAGGGAATTTTATCCATAATTTTTATACGTATTAGTTAATTTTGTAAACACACAATACAATAGGTATCATTTTTTTCTTTTAATTATAATTTTTATTTATTTCAGTTAAAGAAAATGTTTTTACAATTTTAGTTTTTGTCATTTCGTTAGTCTTTGATAAGAATAATAACCTTGAAGGTAGTACACTGTCACATGACTCAGTTACACTGTAAACTACGTGAGTCACATGACTCTGCACAAACTGCCTCCATTACGATCAGTGTGGCTCGCTACCATACTTTTTCTAACTTTTATTAATGGACAATATGTAAGTAACATTTACACAACATTTGACATTTTTTCTGCAGTTTAAATTGCCTGAATTTGTTCTTAAAGTTTTTGGGTTAGGGTTATTATATTTGAACTCCGTTACATATACAGTCATTAACTCTGACCACCATCGTCGTCTTCTTGTGTTTTGGCGGACAACGAAGCACAAGGCACATCCGCAGAGTCAAGACACTCAACACTATTAAAACTTACTTGGCATTTCTAGGTTCATATGCACTGACTATAACCTTTGAATATTATGTGAAAATACAGAAGAGAACTTACTCTTCCCACACAGTTTTTTTAGTACTCGAATGACACATTTAGTTTTACTTGAATAATTCCAGTTCTCACTGATACTTACAATTAGGAAATAAGAATTTTGAGAGTTAACCTAATAAATATTACTACACCAAAAAAACATTTTTCAGTGTAGAACTCAGTTCCCAAAGGATTTTTTCTCTATATTTAACTTTCCTTCAGTGATTTATCATCTTTTATTCTAATATTACTGAGTTAGTCCAGTTGGAAACATTCAGCGTCCTTTTCACTTTGACAGAATCTGCCACTGGTTTGGTTTTAGTTTTAAGTTTGTCTTTATTTTTTTTTATCTGTGTTTTTGTCCTTGGAACTGGTTTCCAAAGGTTTCAGGAGCCGGGACTGGTCCACCAAGGCCCCTGTTCGGCACTAAAACTGGTTCAGAACCTGAAACAGTTGGTTCTTCCTCATGAATCATGACATCATCAGTGGGCGTGTCTTATTCTAGGTTCTGAAGAGAAGCAGGAAGTAGAAGTTTAGTGTTTACTTACACCTGAGTAATTGGATTAAATTAGATTAATTGGTGCAGTGGTTAGCACTGGTGCCTCACAGACAGAAGGTTCTGGGTTCGATTCCAACACCAGTCGACGGGGGGTGGGACCTTTCTGTGTGGAGTTTGCATGTTCTCCCCGTGTCTGCGTGGGTTCTCTCCGGGTACTCCGGCTTCCTCCCACCATCCAAAGACATGCACTAACAGGTTGATTGGTTAATGTAAAATTGCCCATAGGTGTGAATGTGAGAGTGATTGTTTGTCTCTGTATGTTCAGCCCTGAGATGAACTGGTGAAAGGTCCAGGGTGAACCCCGCCTTCGCCCCTATGTAGCTGGGATAGGCTCCGAGCGACCCCTGTGACCCTAGTGAGGATAAAGCGGGTTCAGAAAATGAATGAATAGATTAGATTAGACAAAATAGATTAGAGAAGATGACACTACATTAGATTACACTATATTAGATTAGATTACAGTGTTTCCTGTGGAACTGATCTGTTGGTGTGGGGATGGAAGGGGGGGTGGGGTGCATGCGTTTTGGTCGGTAACTGCGCGTGTGCGCTGGTTTCTGTCCAACTTGTAATACTATGTGAGTACGAGGTGGTGCAGTCCTTGCCCCCCCCCCGCAGAAGTGAAAGTGAAACTTTACGCTCATTTATCTTGTCTCTTCCTCCTGAAGCTTTGCAAACTTTCATTTGAGGGGACAGGACATTTGTCCTGGACTATTATTATATTATACACATGCATAAAAAGTCTAATGTGACAGTAATGATTTTTTTTGTATAAAATGTTTGGTGTAGCACAGTGACGTGCAGTCAGAGGAGGCAGGGGAGTCAATCTTGAAAAGAAAAAAAACTTGACTATAAAATATAATAAATGTTGATAGTTGTCAGCTGGTATGTCCTATAAACTCATTTTCCATTCAAATCCAATATTGTTATTAATATTATTACTTTTTTGTCAATTAGAATAGCAGAATTTCCGCATGCTCCGTTCAAATACAGGGAGGAGGCAGCGCTGTGCCTCCAGGAGAACTGTCTCCTCCCCTCATGAACTCTGCTGGTACCGATGAAAATATTGTTGCTGTCCCTCTGTTTATCGCAGTTCAGATGCTTTCAAATACTCTAATTATATGATCTATCCTTCTATAATCTGCTTAACATATGGAATGTATTTCTGTAATGTGTTTAGGCTCGCAGATTAATCCTAAAACCGCAGTGAAAAAGTCACTAGGGGAGGCAAACAGTACCCCTGCCTCATGATAGATGGTACCTGTGAATCCACAGATTCATGCGCTGATAATCTTCTTTGTTCTTTTTTATACACTTTAATTCACCAGGATCGGCGCATGGATTTCATGTACAAATAAAGGTAAGACCATAAACTTTTTTTATTTTTAGTTTGAAATGGCTCTTTTTGAAGGTTTCCTGTTGAGTTCCTGCCAGTCTACCTATGCTGACCTGATGCACAGCCCATATACCCAGGCCGTTCCTTATGCTCACTCTCTCTATTCCAGTTTCTCAGGCCACCATATATTTGTAGATCTGGCTCTGAAAGAGTCAGTGCCCCCCCAGCCATGAACCCCACTGCATGTCATTGGTGTAGCAGCATGGATTTGGCTGTGGCGCTGCACCACGGCAAACCAGCGGAAACGCTGGATTAGATGCATAATATTCCCACCTGGATACTGGAAGATTAATACAAGGCACAAAAATATATTTCTCCAATTTAATAAAAACCACAAACAGTGTAAAACAAATGGATTTCATATCACAGATGAAAATGTAACAACACACATAATAAACCTGAAGGAAGACAGTAATATTTCCTGTACATGCTTCAAAAAAGGTTTAAAAACATTCTTTTCTATTTACAAAAGTATAAACTAGAGCGAACTGTTCAGACTCTGTGATGTTCGATCAGGAAAAACGTCTTCGATGGTTTTGTTTTACTTTAATTCAGATTTGTACACTTGGACTTTTTACAGAAACACGAGGTTGTGATAAAAACCACATCATCCATAAAGTCATTTTTATTTCAAAGCTGCTGCGGTGAAGTTTTACTGCAGAGAAAAAACACTAAATATCACTCAAAGCTGAAGTAACGAGCTGATAAAGACCACAGCAAATCTATAGAAACATCGAATTAAGTTTCATATGACGTGAGAGGAAAAGATGACGAAGCTCAGACGGCGTCGGTCGTATTTTCACTGATATGAAAATCAGTGATGTCGTCATACATGGAATCATTTTCAGCAACATCACCTTTAACAAAGAGTTTATTTTACAAAAGAGGTACAAATAATGAAACATAAAAAGGAAAAATCACATATACAAACACAAAATGATTAGAAATAAGTCATACAAAGATAACATAGCATGAAATATGAGTTATATGAAAAAAATATAAGTATTAGTTAATATTTACCTGTAATATTAACAGTGTCAAACTCTGCTGTTTCTTCTCTGGATCTTTTTACACCTAAACATAAAGAACAAAAGGGATTTAATGATGTGTTAGTTACATACTTTCATATATTTTACAATCTTACAATATTTATTTCCCTATTTTACAGGAAAAAATTGGACAAAAATGAACCAAATAATCAACAAAATAAAAAAAAGAGCAGAAATGAACAAAATAATCAATGAAATGACCAAAAATGGACAAAGGACAAAGATGATGAAACTAATCCAAAACACTGACAAAAATTAGCAAAATCATCAACAAAATGAACAAACATAAAGAAAATAGTCAACAAACTGGACAAAAATGAAGGAAAAAAAGGACAAAAATGAAAATAATTATCAACAAGATGACCAAAAATGAAGAAATAATCGACAACATAGACAAAGATGAACCTAATAGTAAATAAAATGAACAGAATATTCAACACAAAGGACAAAGATGAGGAAACTAATCCAAAACACTGATAAAAATGAGAAACATCATCAACAAAATGAACAGACATAAAGGAAATAGTCAAGAAACTGAACAAAAATGAAAAAAAAATCAACAAACTGGACAAAACTGAAGGAAAAAAAGGACAAAACTGTCAAAATAATCCAATAATCTGGCCCTTTTGACTGAAAACAGTCTGGCCCACACAGGGGACCATCTCCTTCGGAGTGTCTCCCCTTAAAATATACGTCATGTACTGCACCCTTGTGGTGTGAGTTGAGAATTACATCAAAAAAAGCTGAATTATGTACGAAAAATTCCATTTTCCTCTTCCTTTGATAAAACATCTACAGAAAATATAACAGAATAGAATATCCATAACACTCTAAATGAAGTAAATGGACCAGTGTGGGCGAGTGGGTGGGTTCTTTTTTTTTTTTTCCTAAGTTTTTGTTTGTTGTCAGTTGACTTTTGTAAAACTGGACATGTTTATTTCTGTACTGAGAGGATATGCATAGTGAAACTGTGTCCTAATTAAAAAAAAAAAAAAAAACAGTATAAAAGATGACTCCAATGTATTTACACAAAGTTGTAAAAAATGAAATTCTGTGGAAGAAAACACTTTCACTTTTCAAGGTCGTTTAAAATCTACATAAATTTTTCCTTTGCACAAAGTTGTAGATTCACTGAAACACAGTTCACACAGCAGAATGTTATTGAGGAGATCATCTTTAACCCTTCGATGTCTGAGTGTCTGGACCCTCCACTCTAACATTAATGGGTCAAAATGACCTGGGTTCAAATCAGTATGTTGTAATGACACTTTTGTCTGTTTGTTTTGTTAAAAATAATCATTTGTATTATATTTTGGTCCAAAAAAAAAAAAAAAAAGATTTCACATTTGAAATACTTGTTTCACTTTTTCTTTTTTCTTTTTTTTTTTTTTTTTTTTACATTTCAGGGCTCGTGACTGTGACTGAATTACGGTCGCATGCGCCTGAGAATTTCGGTAGTGCGACTGTTTTTGAGATTACGATCGCACGGTGCGCCAATAAAAAAATGAGCGAAAATTAATACGTGCGCCTAGAATAATGGCTGCAGAAGTAACTCGTCAGCTGAAAATAAACAAGCTCCACGCCCCGCTGACTGAAGCGGAAAATCTAGTCCCCGCCCCCTCGCGTGCGCATCTCTGCGGATGGTCCAACACTGCATGACTTCGATGCACTGCCAGCGGTCAGGAAGTACCTACACTCTGGCACCAGGTCAAGGAGGCCTGACTTCAGGCGTGGTGTAGACCACAGTGACTAAGGGCCTTTAGGCCATGAAATAAAAAAGTTGGTTGTTGCAAATAATGGTGTGATTCGTCTTTCTTCTCCAAGAACCAACTAAAGTATATACCACACATTGACAATTGTTTTGCACCTGTGTCAATGTAAGCTTTTTCTTTCATACTCTATTCAAATACTTTATTCTAGGTTGTTAACATTGCCTAAATACATATAGGAATTAGGGCTGCACGATTAATCGATTTTAAATCGAAATCGGATTTTTTAATTAGGACGATTTTTAAAAAAGGGAAATCGTAAAATCGATTTCATCTCTCTCGTGCCTGCGGGCCGTGCGCCTGCGGGCTCCCGTAGGCTCCTCCTCCTATCAGTGACAGCGGTCTGTCACAGAAGTCCGTGCAATGGCCGGACTTTAAATGTGTTCATGAGCCCGCAGTACTTATAGCAATGTAAGCCGTGGCTTCACGCACGGATCCCGCAACTGAAATAGAACTGCATGCGGATCACTCATCTTCCGTTGTCCCGGATCCGTACCGTACTGTCTTCTTCTGATCCGGGTCCGGGTCTCAGGGTCATCAGCCTCAGCAGAGGAGCCCACACAGCCCACTGCCCACACACATGCACCAGCTCCAGGATAGAATCCCTCCAGTGTGTCCTGGGTCAGTCTGTTCCACGCACAGATCCCCCAGTTTAAATAGAACCGCATGTGGATCACTTATATTAACCTGGTCCACGCACACACACACGCACGACTGATGCCTGTCACTGACTGACACTGGTATCACTTCTGTGGGCCCAGATACCCAGGAAAAAATAAATAAATAAAATTAAAAAAAAACAACAACAACAACACACACACACATATATATATATATATATATATATATATATATATATATATATATATATATATATATATATATATATATATTTTTTTTTTTTTTTTTTTTTTTTAAATTAAATAATTAATTTAGTCCTCTTACTTGCTAAATTTTTCATTCACAAATGTAAGTTCTGTAACACAAAACCAAATATTATTTATTTTTTGAAAGATGTTGAACTTTATTTAAAGCTGTTAGATAAATCTGGAAACAAAAAGGCTATAAAAAACATAAGTATTTGCTCTGATTTGGACATTGTATTATAGTGTATTCCCCCTGACAAACTTCTGTTATTTTCTTGTTGCATACATTGTTTGTATACTCTATTTCATTCAATAAAGATTTAATTAAGAAAAAATAAACTTCTGTGGGTTCATCACGTGATACCATCACAGATTTGAGGTCAGAGCAGTGCCTTACATTGTGGGCTGCTCACAAAAACGACATGCTGACTTCTGTTGTCTTTTGTAGTTTTACCCAAAAATCTAAATCAAAATCGAGTTTTTAGAGGAAAAAATCGGGATTTTTTTTTTTTGCCAAAATTGTGCAGCCCTAATAGGAATATTACTTGGTATGGCCAAGAGTTTTGCTTGTTCTCCAAATTTTTTATATAATAGTGGTGCGCCTAGATTTTAGCCTGTGCTCCTAACTTTTTAGGTTTAGGAGCACAGTGCTCCTAGGTCAAAAAGTTAATTTTGAGCCCTGCATTTTTAACAATAAATTGGAATTTCATATATATATATATATATATATATATATACACACACACACACACACATAAAAATTTTAAAAGTAAAGCATATACAGTTTATAGTATTTAACAGTGATAGAACAGTGTCTACATCCATTCAGTGAGTGAGTCATTTGTTTTTTCTGTTGAATGAGTCAAAGGTTCAGATGTAATTCTATTGTAAATGAATGTGGGTCATTTGGACCCAAAGATGGAAGCTTAGGACAGTAAAACTAAAACTACAATTACATCTAATCTATCAAAAGTAAGTTAAAAACTAAAATGTCATGATGTTAATAACATGTTTTATGATGAACACCTGGAATATGAAACAAAAACTTTTCATGACAAAGACATTACAATAGAACAGCCTGGTTGGGTCATTTGGACCCACTGATGCGTCTGAGGGTTAATGAACCTTTGTTCTGGATCTAAAATGTCATCGCATATGAGTTTGTATGAAATGTTAAATCAGCCTTTTTGTGTTTTGCAGCTGAGAATAAATCCTAAGTCATGTAACAGTTCATGATATTTTGACATTTTCAGCTCAACAGATGGAATGCACATCTGTCACTTCCCCCCAGGCCACGCCCCTCTCAGTCAGACTGAGCGGCAAAAACAAACCAGCTCAACATGGCGGAGTACAGCAGTAACTACAGCCAGAGCAGGAAAACTGTGGAATATAAGATGAAATTAAAGACAGTTGGACTGGACATGGATCCATCCAAGCTACCAAACAACCAGTGTTCTACCAACACTGATCTGGGACAGAAATCACCTATCCTGACATTTAGATGAACCTGAGTTCAACGCCGGGAAAATCCCCAATGCAAAGGCTGAAAGCATCCAACAGACCCAGAGTTGTGTCCATCCTGGTCCTGGTTCATTAGAGGATTCCAGCTGGTGAGTGCTTTCATTCAACATACTATTGTTTTGGAGGTTTTGTGTCAGTGCAGACGGAGTTTGTTGGCGGTGATTTGGGCGGTAAAGGCCCAGCAGTAGTGCTCACAGTTCACTACTGATTTACTGGAGTTGAACCCTTAGTACTGACCCAAGTGAGTGGATGGTCTACTGGTACTGTGGAGATTTAAGGAGAGTTCACATCAAATACTGGATCCAACACAGATCCAACAGCTGTGTGCTAGAGGAGCCCCTGATCTGGAAAACTAGGTTAGCCTCAGTTTAAGCTAGTTTACAAATCATGTAGAACACAAGGTTCACAATCACACAACTGAAGACACAAACGATTCAGTTCTGAAACATAGAACTAAATGACAGATGCTAACATTAAGAGCTTTACTAAGAAGGAACGTTAGCAAAACCAGATGGAATTTAAGGGATGAGTTTACACCAGAACACAGCAGAAATGAACGTTAGCTGACACAGATCCAGGTTTGGTTGTCTGGATTCCAGTTCTTTCTCTGAATTGCAGCGATCCATCTGCTTCTTCTGTCTGTGGCTTTAGGTCTCCGCTAAAACGAGAGCTCCCAGTGCTTTTTAAACCTATTTGTGCGATCAATGGCACAACAGCTCTGCCCCATTTTTTATTCAGTATTGTTCTTCAGTTTAGACAGGATTGAAGCCAACGCTGTCACTCATCTGCCTCTGTCTGCCACTCAGTGGGCGGAACCACGGTGACTTCCGCTAGCGCTGACGTCATGTGCAGACCCTCTATTTCACTGTTGACTCACCTCGTTTTATAAACCAGAGTCTAAAACTGCAGCAAAGGACGAAGAAGATGAGGACAGACACCAACGTGACTTTATAAACCAAACAGAAATGTGGTGGAAGATGTTCAGGAACATCTGGAAAACAAAGAACACAGTTTAGACTTTTATCAGTAGGATTAAACATGGAAACCTGTGTTCTAGACCATCAGCATCATCATCATCATCATCATCATCATATTTGTGACTCATATTATGGAATGTACACTGATCACCCATGACATCATGTCCAGATGTTTTCTTTTTTATTCACTCATATTCTTTTCGTATTCATTTTTAATCAGTCTTTGGGTTAAATTGGTCTGGATTTGTTTTTCTGTGTTTTTGCTCACTTTTTTATTTTTTGTAAATTTAGTTTTTTTTACTGACAGTTGAGCATGTGTGGGAGGTGTCGGACACATAAATCTGATCTATGGATGCACATTATTTTTGTTTTTCGCTAACTTTTGTTCAATTCATTTACGACTGTATTTATTTATTTTGTTTATTTTTTCAGTGGGTTCACAATTCAGTTCATTTTGTTGACTAGGATGTTCTTTTTTTCGCCATTTTTTAAATTGTGTTGTAGATTTTAGTCAGTTATTGTTGATTTTTGTTCATTTTATTCACTCATATTCTTTCATATTCATTTTTAATCATTCTGTGTTAAATTGGTCTGTTTTCGTTTTTCCTGTATTTTCGCTCTATTATTATTATTATTATTTTTTTGTAAATTTAGTTTATTTCGCTGAAAATCGAGCATCTGTGGAGGTGTTGGACAAATAACTGATCCATGGATGCACGTTATTTCGTTTGTTTTTAGCTAAATTTTGTTCAATTCATTTATGACTGTATTTATTTATTGTTTTGATCATTTTTTTCAGTGGGTTCACAATTCAGTTAATTTTTTTGACTATGATGTTCTGTTTTTTTCCCATTTTTGTTAATTGTGTTGTAGATTCTAGTCAGTTATTGTTCATTTTATTCACTCATATTCTTTTGTTTTCATTTTTAATTATTCTGTGGGTTAAATTGGTCTGTGTTTGTTCCTTTTTGGATGAGATCATCATCTTTAAACCCACTTTAGCGTCAGTATCATAATATTATGGCTGATGAATGTATGAACGTATTGAACGTGTATAAACTGCAGATGGAGTTTGTTGTGTTCCACTTACTTTCTTCATCATTTACATGTTTTGTTGTGGTCGTACCGGTGTTTTCCACAGGTGTTGGTTTGGTCTGGACAGCGTCTGCAGAAAAAAACAAAAGTAGGACATCTTCAAACCACTGGACCCATGCTGATGCTGAACCTGCTCTGGGTTCTGTTTCTCCTGGTAAAGCTTCAACCACATGAGTTTCATTTGAAGCCAGACTTAGACCTGTGTGAACCTACCTGTGTCTAATGCTGTTGGTCTGAATGTAGGTGTGTTTGGAGTTTGAGCCGCTTTTCCTCCTGTGAAGAAGAAAAAAATCTGCATTGATGTGAAATATGCATTTTTACCATCATCAATAATTTAGCGTTCACTCCAAGGTTCTAATAGTTTTGGATTTTTCATTCTAGTTTAGTTTTATTTAGTTTGGACTTTTTTTCCTCTTAATTCAGTTAGTTTTAATTCGTTTTTAGAGCAAGTTTGTTAGTTTTTATTATTTTTCACTTTTTTTCTAAATGTTTAGTTTTATTTTTGTCGTCTCTTTTCTCTTCTTCTCTGTGGTCGTATTCACATAAATCCCAGACAGGACTCTGCTGCTTTCTTTAGTCTGCATGTTTCCAGGTTGGAGGGCCTACATCCTGGTCCTGCAGCACAGATGTTTATTCATGCCTGCTGTACCACATTTGTCCAGCAGTCACTGCCAAAGCCTTCACATGATTCTGGCCATAGTAACATGATTATAAGGCTGTTGTATTCCAAAACAATTCATTTCTCCCAAAATATTAGTCCTGTCAACTTGCTGTTTTCACTAGTGTCTTTCTTGACCAAAAATACAAAAGTATGACAAACTGCAGCAGTCAGCTGTGTACGCTGTAGAGCAGGGCTGTCAGACTCATGGTAGTTCAGTTCCACATTCAGATAAATTTAATCTGAAATGGGCCGGACCAGGAAAATAATAACAGAATAATATATAAATAATGTCAGCTCCAAACTTTTCTTTGTGTTTTAGAGTGAAAAAAGCAAATGTACATTATGTAAAGGTTTCCATCTACACACTGTACTTTCAGAAGATGTGAATAACATGAACAAACTCAAAAAATCAGTGTAATTTTAACACTATTCTGCCTCAGTTTATCATTTCCACATGTACATTATAACGAACAGATCACAGTGGATCTACAAACACACAAAATATTTAATAACAGGCAGAATATTGTTAAAATTGTACTTAAAACATTTCAGGTTCATATTTGTTCAGGTTATTCACATTTTTTGTGAAATTAATCTTTTTGTGTAAATGCATGAAAATATTCACATTTACAAAGAGAAACATTTGCAGTTGTCATTATTTCTACGTTATTCTGATAGTATTTGACTGGTCCTGCCCACTTCAGATTGAACTGGTCTGAATGTGGAACCTGAACTGAAAGGATTGTTCATATCTTAGGGTAATTTTTGCATTTCACAAATTCATCTCAAGGGCCAGACTGGACCCTTTGGTGGGACAGATTTGGGCCCCAGGACCGCATGTTTGACACCTGTGCTGTAGTGTGATGCCTGACACACACACACACACACACACACACACACACACACACACACACACACACACACACACACACAGTCCACTTCCCTTTTATAATATAGAAAATATGCAGTAAATGTATTTTTGTGTGTCATCTTCTGCCTCCACAGTTCGTCTGTCACCGCTTATACCACCGTGATGCAGAACTTTCTACAAATCTGTTTCACTTCTTCTCACCTGTGGTCACGTTCACATACACGGCAGGTTTTCCGTCACAGCTGTACAGTCCAGAAACAGAAGGAGTCAGCTCTGTCAGAGTCACATTCAGACCAGCCAACGGACCCCATCCACCAAACTGTCTGCTCCACATGGGCCCAGATGAACCAGGAACAGCATGAGGACATGTCAGAGTGACACTGGAGCCTTCTGCTACATGATGGATGAAGGTTCCTGAACACAACACACACACACACACACACACACACACACACACAGTGTCAGAACAGGACCGTAAAAGTCTACTGAAAAAAATACAAAATACAGGTTAATTTAATGTGACTTTTACACTTTTAAATGTTAGAAACAATGAAAAACTGACAACACCATGTAATGTACCTTCTATTATTTTATTTTGTTTTATTTTATTCTATTTTATTGCATTTTATTTTGTTTTATTTTATTCTGTTTTATTGTATTTTATTTTGTTTTATTTTATTCTGTTTTATTATGTTTTATTTTGTTTTATTTTATTCTATTTTATTGTATTTTGTTTTAATTTATTTTGTTTTATTTTATTGTATTTATTTTGTTTTAATTTATTCTATTTTATTTTGTTTTATTTTTTTCTATTTTATTATATTTGATTTTGTTTGAATTTATTTTGTTTTCTTGTATTTATTTTGTTTTAATTTATTTATTAAGGGTGCCCACCTGAAGACCCCAGTGAAGCTTTTACCCCAACCCCACTCATCACCAAGTGCTGATCAGTCAGGGATTGTAATACCAAGTCCTATGAGCTCAACTATTTTATTTTGTTTTATTTTATTCTATTTTATTCTATTTTATTTTGTTTTTATTTAATGCTATTTTACTGTATTTTATTTTGTTTTATTTTATTGTATTTTATTTTATTTTTTTTCTTTTATTTTGATTTATTTTGTTGTATTGTATTTTGTTTAATTTTATTTTGTTTTGTTTTATTTTATTGTATTTTAGTATTTTAATTTGTTTTATTGTATTTTCTTGTAATTTGTTTTGTTTTGTTTTGTTTTATTTTTATTCAAACCCAAAAAAACCTACAACAGTGTTTCAGACCTCTGACTCTCATGTATTTATTCTGTTTTTATCATTTATAATTACATTTTTAACTAGAAGCGCTCAGAGAGCGCAGACCTCCACTAGGGCAGATCAGTGGTTAACGATACCCTTGGTCGATAGAAGAGCATTTACACGTGTTTTCACATCTAATGCACTGACACCTAGGGAGATTTAATGTCCATATTTGGGTCCTATTTTTGGACCCAGTATTTGATTATAAATTCATTAATTATGGGATGGATCAGAGCAGGAGGATAATTGTTTTTGCATTTATCTGAGCTCATCATTAGGTCCACCCTGGGGGAAATCTGTCTACATTTACCTTTTATTACTGTGTCTAAAAAGATGGAAAAGTGACAGAAACTAAAATAAACTCAGTTTCACAGAAGCACCCAAATATATATAACACTGTAAAAAAACCCAAACATAATAAAACCTGTATTATTCTGGCAGCTGGGGTGCCGAAAAAATGCTGTTAAATAATGGAAAATAACCATCTCATAAAAATACGGTAATTTTCCATAATTAGAATACAGTTTTTTGCCCTAACTTTACATGAGATTTTGCTTTTTTTTTTTTTTTTTTTTAACTTTTTAATGTTTAATAAAGAATATTTACATGTATTAAAACAATCCAATTACCTATAAATATATATATAAATAATTTTCAATGAGACTCAGTTGTCCAATCCACTGATAAAAACTGTATTTGGACAGTTTATCAGTGCTTATACATGTTATACATTCACAAAAATACATTTATTCAACATTTTTGTTGTGAAACCTCCTGTAATTACACAAGATATTTGTCAATTAACAAACTAGTCTGGTTCAACTGACAGAACTAATACTTCTGTTACCGTTAATTGTCAGTAATTTTATCTCGTTTTATTGTTTTTTTTTTTTTTACACTATTAAACTTTAAATAAACAGTTTAATCTCATGAATAGAAAAGAAATATTTGTGAAATTATGATACATTTGCAAATGTATTTTAACCGTATTTTTCTGTGAAAAAAGAAAAAAAATTCTTTTAAAAAACAGAAATTTTATGATTATTCAGTTAGTTTTTTCCTGTTATTTTCCATTTGACATGTAAAATCAGTCTGTTTTTGTCATTTCATTGCTATTTTCCTGTATCTTAAAAATACAGGAAAAATCTGTAAAATAAACAGTGAAAATTCAGTTAAATTACAGATTTGTTTACAGTGTATATAACAAATGCAAACAGTCACAGATCTGTTTTCATAAATTCTACACATTAACTGTGGAGATTCTGAAGATGAAAGACACAAAAGCAGATGAACTCCACTGTTCAAACACACTGATGTGATTAGAGCTTCAGCAGATATTTCAGTTGTGAATAAAAGGCAAATAATCCAAATCGAGAAAATAATGTGTGTAAACAAACAAACGAATGAATGACTTAAAAAATAGATGTGGTTTGTGAGTCTGACCTGTTGGGATCACCGTCAGCTCCACTGAAGGACGGTAATTACAGAAGTATTTTCCACTGTCTGATAAATAAACTCTGTTAATGTGCAGTGAATTATATCCCACTGAACTGAACCGTTCCTCTGGGTCATATCTTTTTTGTTCTTTGTCACCAATACGTGAAAATATAAAAATGTACTCTCTATGACCCGGTTTATCCCAGGTCATCCTGTTGTCCATGATGTTAGAACAAGGTAAAGACACGGAGCTCATCTCCTTCACAGCCATACGAACAAACGTCCCTGGAAAAACAGAATCAAACACATCGACATATATTTGACTATTTGAACTTGTCAACACAATGAACCAGTAAAATCTAAGGATTAATAAATGAAAAGTTGAACATGTGATGAGTCTGAATGAACTTCTGTTAAACTGAATGTGTCCTGTGTGTTTTCACTCATGTCTGATTATTGTTAAATGGTCGTTTTTACCTGCAGACACTGAACAGCTCAGAATGAAGGCAGACACCAGGATGGAGACGTAGACGTTCCTCCTCATCTTCACTGAATGAAAATGACAGAACGAGTCAGAACAAGAACAGGAACTGAGTAAACCCCTCCCCCAAAAACCACAGCTGTCCACTGGCACCGAGGCTGGTACTAGAGTTAACATTTACACATGATACAGCACTGATGGATCTGTGCTTCAGCAGGTCAGTTAACCGACCGACTGACCAAACAACCAACCAACCAACCAAGATTGAATATTGTACATGTCGAGGCCCAAAACGGAATCTGGCCCAATTCAGAATCGGGCCGGCCCAGAATGGAATTCTATTCTAGGCCGGCCTAGAATGGAATCCTGCTGCTATAATGTTATTTTTATACCATGTTTAATGCAAATGATCTAAATTATTACAAAAATCAATACATGGAATTTGCAAATATGTGAAAAAAAATGAAACAACATTTTAATTGTAAACTATAATAATATTTATTTACAAATAGAACCTAGTGGTACTCCCCACCAATATATGGTACAGTGAAATGGACTGAAACTGACAATAGTTACTCAAGGTATGTAAGACTGAAAATGTAAAATTATGACAAATTATGGAATTATGGATCATTTGCATTAAACATGGTATAAAAATAACATTACAGCAGCAGGATTCCATTCTAGGCCGGCCTAGAATAGAATTCCATTCTGGGCCGGCCCGATTCTGAATCGGGCCAGATTCCGTTTTGTGCCTTGACATATATATTTTCTCTGCCGTCGTGCCTCCTACTCTTGTCTGTTTTGTATCGTTCCATCTTTTCTACATCACTGTGTCAGTTATCTCATACCTGCTGTTCTATTATCACATCTAAGTCGGTTAAAATCAGACCTGATGCTGTGAAGGTGCACTTTTATGAAAAATTAAGAAATAATCCCAATGAATACATTTTGATTTGAAAAAAAAAACTAAAACCAAGTGTTCAGAGAACGCAAACCTCCGCCAAGCCCCCTGAACAGTGTGCATGTGTGGATCGACTGTTTCTGTTTAAAGGAGTTATTAGTTATTAGCATTTGAATGTAGGAGAAAACGAATTGTGACCCCCCGCAAATTCCTTGTGTAACTGCTTCCGTTATTTTCGTTGAACAGCAAAAACTGGAACTTACGTCACAGAACATATGTCTATGGATGTGCAAAACACATTTCATAATGATTTTTCATGAATTGCATTTTTTATGATTTTTTGAAAATGGTGCATAAAAAATAAAAGTCCACAGAACGGAACGGAAGAGAAATGGAGCGGAACGATATTTTGTACAAAGTTGAAGCTTGGTCCCAGTCATGTGTCTGTCAAATTATATTCAGTTCACATCAATAGTAGTTGAGTTCTAATTTTAAATGTGTGGGAAATGGGATTTTCAGTGTAAATGTAAATGTCCACAGAGTCCACATTCCACAGTGGATGTGGACAATTTAGTTCCAGATACAAGAGATTGTTCTAAGCTACAGGTGGATCCAACTGGAGGAGAATCGGAGTCGTTTTGAATTTTTGATGAATTTTGGAAAATGTCTTAATGATGACAGATGGAAAATTGTAGATGTTGTGACCTTGCTGTGACCTTGAACTTTGGCCTACTGGGACCAAAATGTAATGGGTTGGTCCCAGGGCCTAGGCCTATCTGTGGGGAAGATTTGGAAAAAATGGGAGGAAGAGTTAAACAAACACACAAAGCAAAGTGATCACAGTACCTCCTGACGGCGGTAACTATGAAAATATTTCCATTAACAAACCATCCTTTAACACTAAAATGTGAATAACCTGAACAAATATGAACAACCAGAAATATCTAAAGAAAATTCAGTGCAATTTCAACAATATTCTGCCTGTTAGTAAATGTTTTGTGTCTTTGTAGATCTGATCTGTAATGCATATGTATAAATGATAAGTCGAGGCAGAATATTGATAAGGTTGTACTTGTATATTTTTTTTTAACAAATTTCATTTTTTTCAGGTTATTCACATCCTTTTTGTTCAGATAGTTTGTATACGTAAATATTAGCATAATTGAAAGTCTTTTTTTTTTTTGTTACCTTTATTTATAGAACTTTTCAACATTTACAGAAGCTTTCATTTAACAAGCATAACATCCATAACGTCAAGCAATGTACTCATGGTACAGAGATTAACACCAGACATGATAAACAGAACCCAAGGAAAAAAAAGGCAATACAAACAAGACACATGAAGACAGTCAATACAGTGCTGTTAAAGGAGGAAAGAAAATATATTTAAAAAAAAAACAGGTCAATAACAATATAAAAACCTAAAGTGTTTTTAAAGTTCCAGGCCAGGTAACATATTCATACAGTGTACAAGAGGCTCCCATATTTTTTCAAATTTATTGATAGAGTTATTTAGGGTGCACTTAATTTTTTCTAACTTTACGTTAAAGCATGATGTGATGTCTCTGATCCATTGATCATGTGTTGGAGGTGATGAGTCCTTCCATTTGAAGAGAGTGGTACGTCTAACTAGTAAAGATACAGAGGCCACACCTTTTTGTAGGTGAGCTGAAGGAACTGATTCATTTGTGCATGAAATGAGACCGAAAATAACAGTAAGGGGAGATGTCTGAATACGACACCCATATGCCTTAGAAATGAAATGAAAAAGAGTTCCAGAAGGGGGTCAGTTTGGAGCAGGACCATAGCATGTGGTATACTGTTGGTGGGGCCTGCTTGTATCTGTCACAGATAGGGTTTATGTCAGGGAATATTTTTGCAAGTTTAACTTTAGAGAAGTGCAGTCTATGTAAAATCTTGAATTGAATTAAGGAATGTCGTGGAATGTCTTTTTTTTTTTTTTTTGCACTAAAATAATTTGGAGTTGTCATTATTTATTGGCTCTCATGCTATTTCTTTTACTGGTCTGGCTCACTTCAGATTAAACTGTGCTGAGTGTGGGCCCTGGAGGAAACTGAGTTGGACACCCCTGCATTATATAGTCTAGTGCTGCTCACGTGCACACATTCCTGACCAAAACATTGCACCTGAATGCATCTTCTGAAGTGTGTCCCTAGAGGGCGCTCTGCTCCACACACACACCAGGCAGGACCAGGTCTCTGCAGGTTCATTAAAGCTTTCCTGAGCAGCTCACCACACCTGCAGCATAGCCCGGTGGATTTGTGTTCACAACAAGTAAAATACACAAACAGAAGCCCAGCTCCATGTGCTTCTGTGTGTCCTCCTTCAGCCTCTCACTGAAGTTATGTAAGAACTCCACCCAATATTTAAGGAAAAAAACATGTATATATGTACTCCACTGGAAAATGTAAGAATCTTCCACATAGACCCGTATATAAATACATACATAAATATATGGCTGCTTGTGTTTACAGTAAAAGGGCTGCACTTCTGTTTGGAACAAACCGTGTGAGTACACTGAAGTAAAACCATCCATGAGTCAACGTGATTTTACCGTAAAACTATCTGTGAGCTGTGATTGGCTCGTGTGCTTGTCACTTACAAAACACCCGCTTTTTCTTTTTATTCATTGGTGGGTTTGCCTGTCTATTAAAAGCTGACCGTTTGATTGGAACGAATCACCTTTAAAACCCTCTCACCCTCTCTGAAGCGTTTTATTGGTCACGTCGGAGATCAATCACGTAAGCGGGTAATGTGATTGGCTTCAGTCGAACCAGTGGGTGGGAGTTATGATGAAATTCTGTTTCCTCGTCTGTCATAAGCGAAAGGAAGGAGCGAGTGCACGAGCGGTGACAGAAGCTGAGGAAAACGGCTCATTTTCCACAGAACAAACACCCGTGGAAGTGGAACAGTCAATGCTAAACCTGTCTGTTCCAGCTCGGGTCGGTTAATGCTAAAAGTTCGCGGCCGTATTAGCCGGTGTAGCTAGCTGCTGTGTGCCCGCTGCTCCGTGTCGGAACACACCGCCTTTGTGGGGATGAGTGCGGAGCTGCTGGCCGACCTGGACAGCCGCTTCTTCGCCGATAACCTCCTGACGAGCGAAGACTGGGGTGAGTCTGCTGTAAAATACTGTTTCTGTCTCATATGGACGGGCATGTCCCTGACATGAAGCCGGTGGGGGTGCTAGGTGGACGGTGTGGGTGAGCAGCCTCCCTCCCCCTCCAGCCCGGAGAAAAGCCCCCAAACCCGGGGTGGTTTTCAGCTGTGACCCGCTGAAGTGATCCGGTCCAGGATGGAAACTGGGTTCAGTTAGTGGAAAAAGAGAGGAAATGTGCGGGACATGCGGATGCAGCATGTGTTAGAGGTGCTTCCTCTAAAACACACACCCGGATATGTTAGCTTATGTGTTAGAGAGAGAGAGAGAGCCCACTGAAAGAATAATAATAATGATAATAATAATAATAATGATAATAATAATAATAATAATAATGATAAAGGATCTGCGGCACAAGGAACACACACATATTTATACACAGAACACACACATTTATACACATATACACAGAACACTCACACACATATATACACAGAACACACACATTTATACACACACATTTATACACATATACACAGAACACACACACACACATTTATAGACAGAACACACTCACACACACTTATACACATACACACAACACACACATTTACACACACATACACAGAACACACACATTTATACAAACACACACAGAACACACACACATTTATACACATATACACAGAACACACTCACACACACTTATACACATATACACACAACACACACACATTTACACACACATACACAGAACACACACACATTTATACACACATTTATACACACACACAGAACACACACACACACATAGAACACACACACATTTATACACACACACAGAACACACACACATTTATACACACATACAGAGAACACACACATTTGTACACACACACAGAACACACACACGTATACACATATACACAGAACACACACACATTTGTACACACACACACATATACACAGAACACACACACATTTATACACACACACACAGAACACACACACATTTATACACATATACACAGAACACACACACACACACAGAACACACACACATTTGTACACACACACAGAACACACACACACACAACACACACACATTTGTACACACACACAGAACACACACACATTTATACACACACACACAGAACACACACACGTATACACATATACACAGAACACACACACATTTGTACACACACACACATATACACAGAACACACACACATTTATACACACACACACAGAACACACACACATTTATACACATATACACAGAACACACACACATTTATACACACACACACACACAGAACACACACACATTTATACACACACACACAGAACACACACACATTTATACACAGAACCAGGCATTTTACAGCAGGGGTGTCAAACTCATTTTCTTCCGGGGCCACATTCAGCCCAATGTAATCTGAAGTGGTAAAATAATAACATGATAGCCAATAAATAATGACAACTCCAAATTGTTATAGTGCAAAAAATAATATTCAGTTATACCAATATTTACATTTACAAACTATCCAAACAAAAAGGATGTGAATAACCTGTAAAAAATGGAATTTGTTAAAAAATATAAGTACATTTTTATCAGTATTATGCTTCAACTTATCATTTATACATATGCACAAAACATTTAGTAACAGGCAGAAAATTGTTAAAACTGTGCTTAATTTTCTTTAGACATTTCAGGTTGTTCATATTTGTCCAGGTTATTCACATTTTATTGTTAAAGGATAGTTTGTTCACGTAAACATTTTCATAATTTAATGTTTTTTGCACTAAATCAAAGAGAAAAAAATTGGTGTAGTCGTTATTTATAGGTTATTATGATATTATTTTTGAGTTTGATGCCCCAACTTGCACTTTGCAAATTCATCCCGTGGGCCGGATTGGAACCTTTGGCGGGCCAGTTTTGGCCCCAGGACGCATGTTTGAGACCTGTGTTTTACAGAAACAGACACTTAGAAGAACCTGCATCTGCATTCTGAAGGCAGATCTGGTGTTGTATAAAAGCACTGCACAACATCAGGACAAATGGGATACGACATTAATATACAACAAGAAAAGCACTCGGAGAACACAGATCAGTGCCCCCCCACCCCCTGATCACCACCAAAATTTAATAATGTGTTTCTTGTGCCAGTATCAACATTTCCTGAAATTTTCATCCAAATCCGTTCATAACTTTTTGAGTTACCTTGCACACAAACAAACAAACAAACAAACAAACAAACACACAAACACACAAAGCAAAGTGATCCCAGTACCTCCTGGCAGAGGTAACAAACTGAAACTGTGGTGTTTAAGGTGTGAAAATTCAATGCAAAACAAGAAAAGCACTTGGAGAGCACAGACCTCTGCCAAGACAGATCTGCCTCCCCCGTCACCACCAAAATGTAATCATTTCTTCCTTGTGCCAGTATCAACATTTACTGAAAATTTCATGAAAATCCGTCCAGAACTTTTTGAGTTATCTTGCTAAAAATCAAACAAACAAACAAACACGTACGCACGCACACAAAGCAGAGCGATCACAGTACCTCCTGGGAGAGAAAATAACTATAAAAATCAGGAGGAAATCAGTGATGCATGCATACAAATATAATACAAGACTTAAAGAGTGCAGAGGAAACTCACTTGGAAATAATATACATGAAACAGTTTTTAGTGTTAAATACAGTCGCGGAAAAAATTATTATTCCATCCAAAGTCCTCAAAAACACTGGTTCTGTAATCCAGTCCCTAACTCCTGTGTGTGTCATGTGACTAAAACACAGAAAAGAAAACATTGAATGAATAAAAGCACAGTTTTTGTCAGTACAATGACAGATACTGATGGAAGAACTGACGGGATTTAGGTTTTTATCAAGAAAACAAGTTCAATGGATAAATATCAGCTCTGAAATTAAACTACTATGAGCTGTTTTTGTTGGAATCATTATATTTGTCCAAACAAACGGACCTTTAGTTGGACCAGGCATTAAAATGAACAAGAAACTGAAGAAAACAAGGGGTGGTCTAATAATATTTTCCACAGCTGTATATTAGACTTGTAATTGTGCACCAACTTCAAGGAGCTGATTTATATACTGGATCTTTTACCTATTTTTAGGTTTATAATTATGCTAAAATGCGGAGTTAAGCAGTGAAAGACCAGTTATTAAACTGAGTAACAACAGAATTTGGTGTTGGTATTTATTATTTATAATATAAACTTCAGATTCTGGAAGTAAAATAACTCCTGTGTGTTTGTGCTTAGTTTGATGTTCATGTACATGTTTATTGTTCAATAGTCAGTGTTTAGTGGCGGATGTTTACATCTTTAAGAGTCTGTCAGTTCATTTTTTCATTTTTTTTTTTTTTAACTTTCCTGTTTGTGCACAGTGTCCTGATAACATTGAACTATTGAACACATGCTTTAAAAACAGGTTTTACTCGTACTAATCCCTCATCTCGTTCTAAACACTGAATTACTTTTACTTTTACTTTTGCTGCAGCTTCACAGAAACGCCATCAGACACGACAAAAACGATTTCTGCAAAAAAAACACTGAAAAACTGAAAGATTTCAACCCAAAAGATGCTGCAGTAAATAATACACGTTTATACTTTTATTTTTCAAGACCATCCTGCTGTTCATTCACTCTCGCTGGGTTTTATCTCTTCATCCGTATGTATTGAAGTGTTATTGTTGGTGTAAATAAATCAGAAACTGAGCTTCTCATCACATGCAGCTCAGAAAACACACAATATGACAATTAGTTTTTATGTCCGATGAACCTTCCCACTGCTCTGAAACTCACTGATTTTACATTTTAAAAATTATATAACACATGGTTGGTTTTATTCTGACACAGAAATAAAACTTAAAGATTTTAGTTCAGATATATCCACATGTTTTGAAAATAATTGGATTATTTCGTTCATTTTTTATTATTTTGTTCATTTTTGTTCATTAATATTTGATTTGTTGTTATTTTAGTCTTTTTTTGCTCTTTTTTTTTTCATTTTGTTGATTATTTTGTTCATTTTGTTGATTATTTTAGTCTTTTTTTACTAATTCTGTTGAAGTTTTGTTAATTGTTTAAATTGTTCATTTTGTGGATTTTTTTTTGTTTTGTCAATTTTTGTTCCTTTTGTTGATTATTTTGGTCTTTTTTTATATAATTTTGTGAATTTTTTGTCAATATTTGTTAATTTGTTTTTATTTTTTCGTTCATTTTGTTGATTATTTTCTCATTTCTTGTTCATTTTTTTAAATTATTTTGTTCATTTTGTTGATTATTTTGGTCTTTTTTTTTACTCATTGACTCACCTCAGAGCCATCGTCTCAGACTCTTTTTTTTTTTTTTTTTTTTTCATTTTGTTGATTATTTTGTTGATTATTAGTCTTTTTTTTACTAATTCTGTTGAAGTTTTGTTAATTGTTTAAATTGTTCATTTTGTGGATTTTTTTTTTGTTTTGTCAATTTTTGTTCCTTTTGTTGATTATTTTGGTCTTTTTTATATAATTTTGTGAATTTTTTTGTCAATATTTGTAAATTAGTTTTTATTTTTTTGTTCATTTTGTTGATTTATTTTCTCATTTCTTGTTCATTTTTTAAATTATTTTGTTCATTTTGTTGATTATTTTGGTCTTTTTTTTTTACTCATTGACTCACCTCAGAGCCATCGTCTAAGACTAGAAATGAAGTCCAAAGCATCTTCATCATTTTAGAAACAAAGATAACAACTGAACACAAACTAACCAATGCATCAGGACAGAATCACAGACGCCTCCTTAAAGTTACCAACACCTAATTCTGCTGTTACTCATAGGCACCTTGAATTGCCTTGTTGCTGAAATGTGCTATACAAATAAACTTGCCTTGCCTTGCCTAATAAGCCTTTCACTATTTAAAACTCTGCATTTTGACATAATTATAAACTTAAAAATAGTTAAAAGATCCAGTAAATAAGTCAGCCCATTGGAGAGGTTGGTGCACAATTATAAGTCTATTTATTCTGGCCCTGAGAAATAAAACTTTGAGATTTTAGTTCAGATATATCCACATGTTTTGTCCTTGAACATGGAACATTAAAAAAAACAAAACAGTTCAGTCTGTTCGTCATCGTTTCTTTCAGTAAAAATAACAGTTTCTGCTCTGTTTGTCCTGGTTTCTGTTCTTTCTGATCTTCATTTGTGAACGTCATAATTGTTTCCACTATTGATTATTTTCACCATTAATCGATGAGGTTTGTGACATTTTACGAAAGTGTCTCAAAGCCTAAATATGTTATAGAATGTCTGGTTTGTCTCAGAGAACATGAAGAACCACAAAGTAATTAGATTTACAGAGCTGGAACCAACAGTTATTTTCTGGAACATGTTTTTATGCTTTTTTTGAACTTTAAACCGAATTAAATGACTTAATCTGCATGTCACTGGTTAAAATAATGCACTGCTTCCTGTGTTAGATGTTAGTTGAAAACTTCAGTGCATGGTTGTGGAGTCTGGAGGTCTTTTTCCAATAAAAATATATAATTTAGCATAATCTCATTTGAACAAAAATTAGATAGAGTTTCCAAAAGGTTTGTGCACTGGAGAATTTCTGTGTGCTGTAGGTCTGGGAAAAGTAATTTTAGTTCATTTGTATGATTGGATTTCACATGAATATATGTTCAAATGCTGCAACTTTGCCTTTTATACATGTAGAAGTACCTCAAATAAAAGCAGGAACAAAACCCAAGACAAGGCAGGTTTATTTCTATAGCACAGGTCATGTACAAGACTATTCAAAGTGCTTTACATGAAACATGAAAAGCATTACAGCAGAAGCAATAAAAAGTAGAGCCATGAGACAAACAAACAAACAGAAAATCTGATAAACAGATAAAACAGATAAAACCTTTTAGCTTAAAAGTAACAGTGCAGATCTGACCTGATGAATACAAACTATTCAAATGCAGCTGAGAACAGGTGGGTCTGGAACCTGGATTTAAAGAAACGGAGTGTTTCAGCTGATCTGGCCCAGAATAAACCCAGAATAAAAAACAGAATAAACCCTGAATACAAGACAGAATAAACCCTGAATAAATCCTGAATAAACCCTGAATAAAACCAGAATAAACCCTGAATACAAGACAGAATAAAACCCTGAATAAAGGCAGAATAAACCCTGAATAAATCCTGAATAAACCCAGAATAAAACCAGAATAAACCCTGAATAAACCCTTAATAAACCCCAGAATAAAACCAGAATAAACCCTTAATAAAAAAAACAGAATAAAGCCCAAAATAAACCCAGAATAAACCCTGAAGAAAACCAGAATAAACCCTTAATAAAAAAAACAGAATAAAGCCCAAAATAAACCCAGAATAAACCCTGAAGAAAACCAGAATAAAACCCAGAATAAAATATAGAATAAACCCTGAATAAAAGACAAAATAAACCCAACAATAAACTCTGAATAAACCCCGGATAAACCTTAGAATAAACTCTGAATAGACCCTGAGTAAACCCAGGATAAAGCCAGAATAAAACCCTGAATAGACCCAGAACAGACCCTGCGTGAACCCTGACCTAAATGCAGTCAGATAAGACAGTAGTTTATTAGTGCTGAAGTCAGGTCAGGTTGGTTCCACACACCTCAGTGAAAACACAAGAACACTCTAGAACCACGACTAATGAGTCCACCAGTCATCCACTACTGCACAGGGGACAAACCTACGGTCCGTGACCCAAAACCAGCCCCCCAGAGGTTCCAGTCCGGTCCACCACTGG
This sequence comes from Sphaeramia orbicularis, assembly GCF_902148855.1. NCBI lineage: Eukaryota > Metazoa > Chordata > Actinopteri > Kurtiformes > Apogonidae > Sphaeramia > Sphaeramia orbicularis. The sequence goes on along the minus strand of NC_043967.1, from coordinate 53,592,295 downwards.
TTCCAGTCCAGCCCAGGGGATGAGTTTACATGCTGAACTGGTTTTAGCTCCGGTTCCACAAACAGAACTATGTGATCTAAACCAGGGCTGTCAAACTCATGTTAGTTCAGTTCCACATTCAGCTAAATCTGATCTGCAGTGGGCCCAACCAGTAAAATAATAACAGAATAATATAGAAATAATGTCAACTCCAAACTTTTCTGTTTTAGAGCAAGAAAAAGTAAATTTACATTATGAAAAGGTTTACATCTACAAACTATCCTTTCAAAAGACGTGAATAACATGAACAAACTGAAAAAATCAGTGTAATTTTAACACTATTCTGCCTCAGTTTATCATTTCCACATGTACATTATAACGAACAGATCACAGTGGATCTACAAACACACAAAACATTTAATAACAGACAGAATATTGTTAAAATTGTACTGACTTCTCTTCAGACATTTCAGGTTGTTCATATTTGTTCAGGTTATTCACATTTTTTGCGAAATTATACTTTGTTTTAGTGTAAATACATGATAATATTTACATTTACAAACAGAAACATTTGCAGTTGTCATTATTTAAATGTTATTAAGATAATATTTGACTGGTCCTGCCCATCTGAGATTGAATTGGTCTGAATGTGGAACCTGAACTAAAAGGATTGTTCATATCTGAGTGTAATTTTTGCATTTCATAAATTCATCCCTTGGACCAGACTGGACCCTTTGGAGGTCTGGTTTTGGTCCACAGGCCGTATGTTTGACCCCCCTGGAGCACAGAGCTGCTCATGGAATAAAAGCATCATAATGTGTTGAAGCTCCATGTGCACTCAACCTGTCAGTCATTAGTTCTCCCATCATGCTTTGCAAGTCACGGCTCTGGACTTTGAAACTGAAATAAACAGCGAGTCCAACGGAAAATACTGACTCTATAAAAACGGGGATGTTTATAAACTAAATGGACAAAAGTATGTGGACACTTCATGTCTAAGATGTCCTGTTTATGAGGTTAGACATAAAAAACATCTATATTTTCTAAAAGTTTAATGGTAGATTTTTCTTCCTCAGTCAGATGTGATGAAAGTAGATGTTTAGATGTGGTTAGTTTACAGAGTTTACAGTCAGAGCAGGACAAATATTTAATAAATTTGGAGGAAGAACATTTGAAATCATAGAATAAAAAAAACAACATAATCAATGTTGAGAGAAATTAATTAGATTATTTTGTTCATTTCAGAAAAACTCTAAATGTGAGTTCAGATCCAAACAGACAGATCTGGCAGGAAAAGATGAAAAAAAAAAAAAAGGAATTTTTGAATTTTTTTTTTTTTTTTTTTTTAGGTCTTTTTTTCTTTGATTCTATTTTTTGGTGTTTTTCTGATTGTGAATCTGTTTTTTACGTGTTTTTTTTTCTTCTTTTTTTCTCTGAATCTTTTTTTGGGTGTTTTTTCTGATTGTGAATCTGCTTTTTTTTTAGGTGTTTTTTATTTTTTTTCTCTGTTTTTTTGGTGTTTTTCTGATTGTGAATCTGTTTTTACGTGTTTTTTTTCTCTGAATCTGTTTTTTGGGTGTTTTTTTCTGGTTGTAAATCTGTTTTTTAGGTGTTTTTTTTTTCTCTGAATCTGTTTTTTTGGGTGTTTTTTCTGATTGTGAATCTGTTTTTTTTTTTTAGGTGTTTTTTATTTTTTCTCTGTGTTTTTTTGGTGTTTTTCTGATTATGAATCTGTTTTTTAGGTGTTTTATTCTCTGAATCTGATTTTTGGGTTTTTTTTTTCTGGTTGTAAATCTGTTTTTTAGGTGTGTCTCTCCATGTGGATCATTATTCCTGACGTTTCCCTCTTTGTGTATTTTGTTGTTGTTGCTGTTTTTTCTCTGTTTCATTGGTTTTCTCTGTTTTGTTGAGTTTTCTCTGTTTCATTATTTTTTCTCTGTTTCATTGGTTTTTTTCTCCGTCTGCTCGTCCTCAGATCTGTACCAGTGTGAGAGTATGGAGGAGGGTGAGGACGCCGATTTCAACCGAGGACTGAAATACGACTCGGCGGTACGAACACTAAACATCCGCTCATTTCCAGTGTGTATCGGTCACGTTCAGACCTCAGGCTGCACAAGCACTCACATGTGTTGGCTTTCAGCCTGACTCCATGTTTAATTATATCCACGAAATCCAGTTTCAGGAACATAATGGTTTTACCCTGAACACCGCCACCAGATCTCCTTGGTGTTTTGTCGATAACTAGGACAGATTTGGTTGGATTTCTTCTCCTTGATAACCAACATAGTGGACCTCCAGTGGAAGAACCATATAGATTTCAGCTTCTTTATCAGTGTTATAAGTCATCCACATGGGGGCGCTGTAGTTGAAAATCAGTATTTTGGACATAAATCCAGCAATAATAGACCGATTGAGATCAAATTAGGTTCATATTGATCATCTTACAAATGTAAATACTAAATATACAACTAAACATACTAGTAAATATAATACTAAATATACAACTAAATATATGACTAAACATACTACTAAATATACTATTAAATATACCAAATATTCTACTAAATAAAGTCATAAAGATACTCCTAAATATACCACTAAACATGCTACTAAATATACTATATATGCTACAAAACATACTACTAAATAAAGTAATAAATATATTCCTAAATATACGACCAAACATACTAGTAAATATTCTAATAAATATACTACTAAATAAGCTAATATACTGCTAAATATACTAATAAATATATTCCTAAATATACAGGTAAACATACAACTAAATATACTACTATATATATTCCTAAACATACTACTAAATATTCTAATAAATATACTATTAAATGAATTAATATACTACTAAATAAACTAATAAATATATTCCTAAATATACAGGTAAACTTACTACTAAATATACTAATAAATATGCTACTAAATAAACTAATATACTACTAATTATACTATTAAATAAACTAGCATACTAGTAAATAAACTAATAAATATACTAATAAATATGTTCCTAAACATACTACTAAATAAACTAATATATTACTAAATATACTACTAAATAAACCAATAAATATACTCCTAAATATGCAGGTAAACATACTACTAAATATACTACTAAATAAACTAATACATATACTGAATAATATATTCCTAATCATACTACTAAATATATGAATAAATATACTACTAAATATACTAGTAAATATATGAATAAATATAGTAGTAGACCAAAGCAGCATGTTTACGCATTTGGCAGACGCTTTTTTCCAAAGCGACTTACAGGGGAAAACCAATTAAATCACTCAATCAATCAAATTTTATTTATATAGTGCCAGATCACAAAAAAAAGTTATCTCTTGACATTTTATATATAGAGTTGGTCAAAACCAGACTCTAAGCAGACCTCATGTGTTTCATTCATGACCTCAGTTGTGAGTAAAACACCTGAGTCCAGAACAGACTGAACCCTGAGGACCCAAACCCTATAAAAGCACTGACATAAACCCTTGAGCTCATCACTGTTAATGTTAAACTACCCATAATGCCGTGGTCTCTGTAAAATACCATAATCCCACTGGTGTGTCTTCTGTCTGTTTACTGAGTAGGAAACATGTATGTATTTACATAAACTCTGTAAAAGCAGATGATGTGTCAGATAGTCAGGCCTGGTCCTGGTCTGGACTGACCTCAGATCAGATCAGATAGTCAGGCCTGGTCCTGGTCTGGACTGACCTCAGATCAGATCAGATAGTCAGGCCTGGTCCTGGTCTGGACTGACCTCAGATCAGATCAGATAGTCAGGCCTGGTCCTGGTCTGGACTGACCTCAGATCAGATCAGATTGTCTGGCCTGGTCCTGGTCTGGACTGACCTCAGATCAGATCAGATAGTCAGGCCTGGTCCTGGTCTGGACTGACCTCAGATCAGATCAGATAGTCAGGCCTGGTCCTGGTTTGGACTGACCTCAGATCAGATAGTCTGGCCTGGTCCTGGTCTGGACTGACCTCAGATCAGATCAGATAGTCAGGCCTGGTCCTGGTCTGGACTGACCTCAGATCAGATCAGATAGTCTGGCCTGGTCCTGGTTTGGACTGACCTCAGATCAGATAGTCTGGCCTGGTCCTGGTCTGGACTGACCTCAGATCAGATAGTCTGGCCTGGTCCTGGTCTGGACTGACCTCAGATCAGATCATTATTAAACACTGATTCTACTGTGAACAGGGTTAAAAGTGGGAGGAGTCAGAGTGTCACAACAGGACACGTGTTCACTTGGTTTTCATCTAATTCTTCGTCTTCTTTTCCTTCTCATCACAGTTCGACAACGACCTGGTCCTCACCCTGGATCCGGACAACCCCACGTCTCCATGGCGACACCTGGATGACAACCTGCTCACAGGTACAGATGCACCTGAAACCCGACACCGCGCCGCTCTGTGTCTTCACGTCACGTCTCTGAAAGCCGAGACGCTCCGTCCACATGTTGAACACATTTACATTAAACCAAAACACAGAAAACAACAAAGAACTCAAGTCTCGTGTTATTTTAACAGATTTGTATCCACTGATCGTCATGGAAACTGAAGAAATTCTGTTTAATAAATGAAAAACCCTTGAAGTTTCATCAGTCATCTGTAAATAAAAACAGAACTGTCAGTCAGTGTTCTCTAAAATAAAGAACCAGAGTGCGCTCACTGTTCTGGATACTGTTTAATGCATGTGTTCCTGATCTGTCTCTGTCTGTCGTTCCTTTTTTTTTTGTTTTTGTTTTCTGTCGTTCCTTAAATCACAGTGTTGTGCGTCTTTGTGTCTTTTCTCCGCAGGGGAAACTCCCGTCATAAAAAGTGAGATGACCATCACGCAGCCGTTACCGGTGGAGATGTGTACGTTGTGGATGGGCTCGGTCTACGTCCAGTAACACATGTGAACATACTGGTCCAGTTGTCCAGTTTGAGCGGCCGGTTTCACTGCTGTGTTTTGTGTTTCCAGTGTTCCAGGTGAAAGCAGAACCTCCGTCTCCTGCGTCATCACTGGAGTCCGACTGTTCTGCAGCGTCTCCAGATCCACAGGTGTGTAAAGGAGACTCTTTCACCTGCAGGACGAGGACGAACCATGCAGATCATACCGAATTATTAGGGAATGTCATTAGTGTTGGGTTCAGTGTTCACCGATGAAACTACTGGTCTGACTCACATCAAATATTATGTGTAGTTTCCTTTGGACAATGTCTACAAAGTTTTTGACAGTTTTGAGAATTTTTGAATTTTGATGAATTTTTGCAATTTGAAAAATGTGCCTTTCCTACTAATGGTCCATATTTACATACTTTTATATGTCCTGAGGGAAATTCAAGAGGGTTTACAACAGGGATGTCAAACTCCTTTTAGTTCAGGGGCCACATTCCCCCTAATATGAGCTCATGTGGGCCGGACCAGTAAAATAATAACAGCGAAAAACGGAAATTTTATATTAAAATAATGTTTACATCTTCAAAGTTTCGTAAAAATGTGAATAATATGAACAACTTGAAATGTCTTAAGAATAACAAGTGCAATTTTAATAATATTCTGCCTCAATTTATCAGTTTATCATTTACACATGTGCGTTACAACTTACATTACTATTACAAATACACCAAACTTTTAGTAACAGGCACAATATTGGTAAAATTGTACATACTGTGCTTCTCTTAAGACATTTTCATGTTCATATTTGTTCACGTTATTCACATTTCTTGTAAAAGGATAGTTTGTTTATGTAAACATTTTTATGTAATTTTACTTTTGTACACTAAAGCAAAGAGAACATTTGTAGTTGTCATTATTTATAAGTTATTATAATAGTATTTTACTGGTCTGACCCACTTGAGATCATATTAAACTGTGTGTGGAACCTGAATTAAAATGATTTTGACACCATTTGTTGTTCATTTCTTCAGTGTAACTTTTGCATTTTACAAATTCATCCCACGGGCTGGTTTTGGGCCCCAGGCCACATGTTTGAGAGCTGTGGTTTATAACATATAAATGGTTAGAGATATGTTACTATAGTTCCTATTGAGCACTGATAGAAGTCATATATGGACTTTGAGTTGGGTCCATGACCTTTGACCTTGAAGGGTCCAACTCAAGGTCACCAATGTCTATATTTTAACCATCTTCTCCTAAACTACTGGTTGGATTCATCACAAATTTTATATCTGTCTTCCTTGGGATAATGTCTACAAAGTTTGTTCACAGTTTTGAGAAGTTTAAATTTTTTGATGAATTTTTACAATATTTAAAAATATGCCTTTACTGATAATGGTCTGTATTTTGATGGTTTATAACATATAAATGGTTACAGATATGTTACTATAGTTCCTATTGGTCACTGGTAGAAGTCATCTACAGTCGTGGATAAAATTCTTAGACCACCCTTGTTTTCTTCAGTTTCTTGTTCATTTTAATGCCTGGTCCAACTAAAGGTTCATTTGTTCGGACAAATATAATGAGAACAATAAAAACACCTCATAGTAGTTGAATCCCAGAGCTGATTTCTATCCATTTAACATGTTTTCTTGATAAAAACCCAAATCACTTCAGTTCTTCCATCAGTATTTGTCATTGTACTGACAAAAACAGTGACTCAAACCAATCTGTGTTGGTCATTCTGGTCATAGCACCAACGTTCTGGACCTCTGGCAGAAGAAAAAACAAGTCCCAACAGTCAGAGTATAGGCATTAAGAAGACAAGGATGGCAGTCAAAGAGTGAGAAAGAAAGAAAAATAAATACATTAAATAAAAACAAGACGTCAGGCAAAAGGCAGGCTCTTGATATGAGTTATGACCTGGAACTGTTTTTAAATGTTGAGTTTGTGGACATTAGAGGGAAGCTGACAGTAACATATTCAATCAGATGTGATCCTCTTTTATTACCACAGTGAATGTATGTGCACGTCGTTGAGGTTCCACTGGTTTTTGGTCTAAACTGCTGTTTTTGTGGCGTCCTCAGATCACAGTTAAAGGTGAAAACCCTCCCACGCCTCCGTACATGTACGGAGACGTGCTTTCACCTCCGCTCGGATCCATGGAGGTCACCGTGGCAACGACATCAGTCCCGCCTCCACAGCCTCAGCTGCAGACGCCGTTAACCACACAGATACCAGGAGTCCTCAGCGGCCTACAAACCCCGACCACAGGTACTGGTAACCACAAAACACAGAATATCACAACAATGCACAAAGGAGTGTGTGCACCACGTGGAAACTCTGTGATTTCATTACCTATTTTTTTAAAAACAGTTACAGCACATCATACACAGCTGAAAATAAGTCCAGAAATCAACATTTAATCTTTATTGTTGACATTATCTTTGGTCACGTGGATAATGATTAAAGATTCACACTTCACTTTCAACATGGACGTAAATAGTGTTGATAAAATAAGAATTCTTTATTGTCATTATACACACACGTAATAATATTTCAGTTGTTGACTTTGGCTTAAAAAAAAAAAAAGACAATATGTTGAAAATGCTCAAAATATTCTAAAATACACAAGTTTGTACTGTTTTCTGGAAATGTAAAGCCCAGTTCAGAACAAAGATCAGAAGTGGCTTTTCCATCGGACATCGGCGCAAAACGTTACAGATATTTAAGAAATGTCAAAAAAACAGAAGTGTGTAATGTCGGTTTTTCCATTAAATCACAAATGCGATTTGTTATCGTGAGATGACACGAGAAGTCATTCCATAAACATGGAGACGAACATAAATATGGTGTTTATTTACAGATATATTCATTATTACCTCCACCAGGAGGAATTGTGATCACTTTGGTTTGTTTGTTTGTTTGTTTGTTAGCAACTTTACAGGAAAACTCTTCCACCTATCTTTCCCAAATCTTCCCCACAGATAGGCCTAGGCCCTGGGACCAACCCATTACATTTTGGTCCCAGTAGGACAAAGTTCAAGGTCACAGCAAGGTCACAACATCTACAATTTTCCATCTGTCATCATTGAACAATTCTCCAAAATTCATAAAAAATTTAAAACGACTCGGATTAGCCTCCAATTGGATCCACCTGTATCTTAGAACAATATCTTGTATCTGGAACTAAATTGTCCACATCCACTGTGGAATGTGGACTCTGTGGACATTTACACTGAACACTGAAAATCCCATTTACCACACATTTAAAATTAGAACTCAATATTGATGTGAATTGAATATAATTTGACAGACACATGACTGGTACCAAGCTTCAACTTTGTACGAAATATCATTCTGCTCCATTTCTCTTTTAAACAGAAATAGTCGATCCACACATGCACACCATTCTGGGTGCCTGGCAGAGGTCTGCGTTCTCTGAACACTTATTATTATATATTACCCTCTATCTCATACTAAATTAAAAAATGATTGGGTTTCCTGGTGTGTCCACACACGTTTCTTTTAAAACTCTTCTTCGCTTGTTATATCGTCCGTCAACATCTGTTTTTTTTTTTTTTTTTTTTTTTTTATTCATGTGACTCATGTTACAGAAACAGGTCTTTCCATTGCAGTTTTGCGTGATTTACCATGTGTGCTACGCCCAAAAAACCACCTCTTACCAGCGCAAAAACTTTTAATCGAAAAACAAGAGTTTTGGTGAAATTGTCGTTTTTCCGTTAGTTAAATTTTTATTTTTATTAAATTTGCACAATTTGAGGGTCAATGGAAAAGAGACTGTTGACAAGTAGTGCATAATAGTGCATTTGTATCTGAATAAATATTGAATATATTGTATTGTTTTGTAAGAACAGAGGATTATTTCCCATAATTCCTCTTTTCTCAGGTGTATGTTAGATTATTGGATGTTATAACTCGTGTGAAATCCTCTTGTGTCGTCGTTCAGTGCTGCCCAACTCGGCCTCGCTGAAGGCCAGCTCCATCCTCAGCACCAAACCCCCCATCCAGCCCAGACCGGTCTGCGTGGCCACCCTGCCCGTCCCCCAGTCCCAGACCCCGGCCAAGACCCTCATCCTGCAGGGCCTGCCCTCCATGGACCAGACCAGACCAGGTAAGACCACCACAGATGTAGCAGAGGCTGGTGCTGTGTTTGCTGGGTGTGTGCAGGTGCAGTGCATCCTGGGAGTCGTAGTCTGTGTCTCCTCTGTCGTTTACTCCTCTTTCCCTCTTTTCCAGTCGTCCTCTCTCAGTCCGTCTGTCTGGGCTCGGCTCCCGCCATCGTCAAAGTGGAGCCGGTTTCTCCCAGCATCCCTCAGCCCTGCTCCGCCGCAGCTCCGCCCACCAGCAAACCCATCGTCCCGGCGACCACCGCGCTGCCCGGCAACAACTCCAGTGACATCGACGTGAGTAGACCAGCTGAGTCACACTGCGTAGAGGAGGTTTAGAAACAGACGAGTGAGGAAACAGACAGCAATATGAAGGATTTAAAACAGACGAGTGAAGAAACGGACAGCAATATGAAGGATTTAAAACAGACGAGTGAGGAAACGGACAGCAATATGAAGGATTTAAAACAGACGAGTGAGGAAACGGACAGCAATATGAAGGATTTAAAACAGATGAGTGAGGAAACAGACAGCAATATGAAGGATTTAAAACAGACGAGTGAGGAAACGGACAGCAATATGAAGGATTTAAAACAGACGAGTGAGGAAACGGACAGCAATATGAAGGATTTAAAACAGACGAGTGAGGAAACGGACAGCAATATGAAGGATTTAAAACAGACGAGTGAGGAAACGGACAGCAATATGAAGGATTTAAAACAGACGAGTGAGGAAACGGACAGCAATATGAAGGATTTAAAACAGACGAGTGAGGAAACGGACAGCAATATGAAGGATTTAAAACAGACGAGTGAGGAAACGGACAGCAATATGAAGGATTTAAAACAGACGAGTGAGGAAACGGACAGCAATATGAAGGATTTAAAACAGACGAGTGAGGAAACGGACAGCAATATGAAGGATTTAAAACAGACGAGTGAGGAAACGGACAGCAATATGAAGGATTTAAAACAGACGAGTGAGGAAACGGACAGCAATATGAAGGATTTAAAACAGACGAGTGAGGAAACGGACAGCAATATGAAGGATTTAAAACAGGAGTCTGGGTCTGCTCGAGGTTTCTGCCTGTTAAAGGGAAGTTTTTCCTCGCCACTGTCACCAGTCACAAGTGTTTGCTCCTGGAGGATTCTGTTGGGTTTCTGTAGAATTGACTTAGAGTCTGGTTTTGACCAACTCTATATATAAAATGTCAAGAGATAACTTTTTTGTGATCTGGCGCAATATAAATAAAATTTGATTGATTGAGTGATTTAATTGGTTTTCCCCTGTAAGTCGCTTTGGAAAAAAGCGTCTGCCAAATGCGTAAACAAACAAACAAACAAAACAGACGAGTGAGGAAACGGACAGCAATATGAAGGATTTAAAGACACCGAACAAAAAAAAAGGAGGGAAATCAAATCACATGGAAATGAGTCAAAACCAAAACGAACTGACTCTGCATCCGTCTGCAGCTCTTACATAAGACCCCCCCCCCCCCCCCCCCAGGTGGGGTTATATCATACACCTTCTACACCCTCCTTTAATCCCACTTTTGTCTTTTAATCCTCTGTTTTTGTTCAGTTTTGTTCATTTTTTCATTGCTTCATACATTTTTGTTTAGTTTAGCTCATTTCATTCATTATTATATTCAATTTTTGTTTAAATTTGCTCATTTTGTACTTTATTTTGCTACATTTTTTTCAGTTTTATAAACTTTTCTGTATTTTACTCAGTATTTTTTTGGTATTCATTTTTTCATTACTTTATTCCATTTTTCTTTAATTTTACTCTTGTTGTACCTTATTTTCCTCCATTTCTTTCAGTTTTGTAAATTTTTCTGTATTTTACTCAATATTTTTTTGGTATTGTTAATTTTTTTCAGTACTTTGTTCAATTTTTGTTTAGTTTTGCTAATTTTATTTATTGTTTTATTCAATTTTCATTAGGTTTTGCTCATTTTTTCATTATGATATAAAATTTTTGTTAAAAAAATTAGTTTTGTTCAATTTTCATTACTTTACTCAATTTTTTAGTTTTGCTCATTTTATTCATTGTTTTATTCAATTTTTGTTTAATTTTGCTCATTTTGTACCTTATTTTACTCCCTTTTTTCAGTTTTACTCATTTTTTTTGTACTATTTAAAATTTTGATTTAATTTTGCTCTTTCTATTCATTGTTTTATTCTATTTTTGTTTAGTTTTGCTCATCTTATTCATTATTTTATAATTTTTTTAAATTTTGCTCCTTTTGTACCTTATTTTATACAACTTTTTTCAGTTTTGTGAATTTTTTTCAATATTTTACTTTATTTTTGATTTCATTTTATTCAATTTTTGTTTTTGTTTTGTTAGTCTAATGGTGGTAAAATCAAACTTCCTGCTATTGTCTTCTGTTCTCTGTCATTAAATTTTTTCCCACATGTTCAGATGTAACAGAAACAAATCAGATTAACTTTTATACATGCATGAAAATATCAGAGTATGGTGGGGTCTGAGTTCTCATAATCCGATTACTGCTGTTAATCAGATTATACTGTTTACATGTTCAATAATAATCTGATAACGCCGTTGATCGGATATTGAATGGTGTTTTACTGTGAATGTAAACAGACTCGTTGCGTCCTCCTGTTTCCCCACAGATGAAGGTTCTGAAGCGGCAGCAGAGGATGATAAAGAACCGTGAGTCGGCCTGTCAGTCCAGGAAGAAGAAGAAGGAGTACCTGCAGAACCTGGAGGCCCAGCTGAGGGAGGCGCAGCAGGAGAACGAGCGACTGCGCAGGGAGAACCAGGCGCTGAAGGAGAGGCTGGCTGGGAAGGAGGTGAACAGACATCCCATAATATACACAAATATACCACATGTTCTGTTGGAAAAACTAGTAACCCTCTGAAGACCATTGTGTCTCTGGTGCCACAGTTTCACATCCACCTTCATTCAAACGACTGTAACTGAACCGTTTACACTATTAACAGAATCCAAACGTCATCTTTTTTCTGAGTTTGGGTTCTTTCTATTGGTCTAGAACACAATAGGGTAGAGGTCTGCATTGGCTGAGGGGGAGGGGTTGAAGTGGGCGGGGCTTAGAGCAGCAGAATGTAGTCGGTGAGAGAGACATGGAAGATTTTATGACTTTTTAACACTAATAATTATCTGTTTTTTTCAACTTTCAGTCAGGACCTTTATGACAATTTTTTTTTTAGATTTTTATACCGTCAGAATTTTTCTTTTATATTTTAATTTTTATACTCTTTTATATACATTATTTATGCTTTTTTTCTGGCACCTCGGACAATTGCACTTTTTAATTTCATTGTACCTGTACAATGACAATAAAGACATTCTATTCTATTCTATTCTATTTAGTTGTGAATTTTTATAAATAAGGGTGTATAGTAGTGATAGTGTTGTTTTGAGTGTTCTACTAGTGTGTTTTTATTGTTTGCTTTTTTTCCACTTTTTTTTTCTTTTTTGCGATCTATATAGTTCATTGATAGTTGTATTTTATTTAGTTTGATTCGGTTTTCTTAATTTTTTTCCTCATTTTATTCAATTTTTCTTCAGTTTTATTCATCTCTTCATTATTTTTCTTCAGTTTCTGTTCAGTTTTGTTCATTTTTTTCCCATTATTTTACAACATTTTTGTTCAGTTTTGTTATTTTTTCATTATTTTACTCAATTTCTGTTCAGTTTTGTTCCTTTTTTCCATTATTTTATTAAGTGTGTATTTACTTTTACTAAGTTCTTCATTATTTTCTAAATTTTATCGCTGTTTTTATCTGTTTTTTTGCGGTTTGTATAGTTGATTGATAGTTGTATTGTATCTGTAAATCTTCTCTAAGTGTCTGTATATTTGTATATCTGTGTACATCTATAGTCAGATCTCTCCAGTTCATACACAGATGCAGTGTGTGTATTTGAATCAGCTGATGGATGTTTTTGTCGGTGAAATGAGTGGCTCTGTCTACAACTAGACCCAAAGTGAACACAGACTATCACATTTTGTTTAATTTAGTATGTAACTAAATTTTATTTGTATAGCACTTTTCACAGATAGAATCAAAAAAGTGCTATACAGTTTAGAATAAAATGTTAATAAAAGTTTAAAATAAATACAATGTCATGCATACACCAGGATAAAAAGAAAACAGTACAGAGAAACAGACAATAACACAAGCCCATAAAACGCCAACCTGGGCTGAACACCTGCCTAAAAAGAAAAGTAATTTACTGAGTCATATCAGGTGAAATCTGTGTGTTGGTGAACTCTGCAGCAGTTTGTCATGGTTTTTTTTTTTTTTTTTTTGTTCTTGCGTCTCCAGGGCAGTGAATCGGCGAGTAACAAACGCGCGGTGTGCGTCATGGCCGTCCTCCTGTTCATGACCTTCAGCTTCGGACCCGTCAGGTACCGGTGCTTCTGCTCTTTAACCTGAAATCGTCCTCGTCCTGTTGTTTCGTCCCGTCTGTTTTACTCTGTTTTACTCCGTCCTTTAGCATCACAGACAGGAAGTTGTCGGCGGGCTTTCAGGACGATTCGGTGTCGTACACGGGACGGCATCTGCTGGAGATCGAACAGCAGGCGGCGGCGGCGGCTCCGCCTCCAAATAGAGTGGAGGATAAAACGGAAACAGAGGAGGAGGGAGGAGACGAACGATGGAAGAGGGGGGAGACCGAGAGGTTCACCACAGAGCCATATCAGTTCAGGTCAGGACAAGGTTTTACTGATCCGACTGAATCTACCCACAATGCACCTGGATCAGTGAAACAATAACAGTCATTAACTCAGTTTAATATATTAGATCAGAATAATTAGTGTTAATTTTTACGTACGTGTTTCTTTTACCTTTGAGGTTTGTTTTGTTCATATTCTCACCTAGAACTCAGTTTGTTGATATTTGCTTCTTTGTTTAATTTTATTTTTGCACCATTTTCATGTTAAATTTCATCTTTAATTTCACCTTAAACACTAAATGTTTATAAATTCGGAGACTAAGGATGTTTTTTCAGTTTCGTCTTACATCTTCTACCTCATTTTGTCCTTTTTCTGTAACTTCTTGCATCTTTTTCTTCATTTTCTTTCTGTTGAGTCTTTTATGATAATTGAAAAACACTAATAATTATATGTAGAGCTGCAACCGATTAATCGATTAAATGCTTTAAGTGAATGCAAAAATTCACGATTCAATTAGTCAACTCAAATTGATTGAAGGGAAATATCCTATTGCAGTTTTCCTGAATTGAAGCTTCTTTGTGCGTCACAATTAGCGTCCGTGTGAAACACAACAGTGGAACCAATGTTTAACAGCAGAGAAATGAAGGAAACAAAGCTTTGATTCAGGAGAATTGTGGTTGAATGATTTTTTTTGGATCACTTTGAGTCGATTAATCGTTTGCAGCTCTAATTATCTGTTTTCTTCAACTTTCAGTCAGGACCTAAAACCAGTTTGTAAACGAGGCTTTTTTAATAAGTCCACTCCATCTATTAGTCATTTAGTGCGCTTTGATGCTTCCTCTGTTCAGTTTTGGATTCTGCACCTCAGCCTTAAAACACCTGTAAAACCCTGTCGATCACATGTTGAAAAGAAACAAAAAAGTGTCAAAACTGAACTGGATGAAACAAATAAAAAAAATAATTTGATGAAAAAGGAGTAAAAGCCGATCCTCTATATTTGGACCTGATGTTTGCAGATCTACTGACGGTAAAGTGTCTTCATGTGCTGTTTTTTTCTGCTGCAGGAACCTGAGCGACGTCTTCAGCGACATGAAGGAACTGGTTCTGCAGGACATCGACCGCTTCTTCACGTCCTCCGACTGCAGACAGTTCAACCGCTCCGAGTCCCTCAGGTCCGTTCACGTCTACGCCTTCACCGTCTTCTGTTTCTAATCACATCACATTTCTTTCGTTTAGTTTATTAGTTTATTTGACCATGTACAGAAAACATTAAAGACACAGTAGAGATGATCTGGACCAGGTTCTAGTGTTCTGTCTCATTTCCATCTGTCGTCCCTTTAGCAGGAAAGAAGGAAATTAAAAAAAAAGAGAGAAACAGTCCAAGAAAATGAACCCTTTAAGCCCTGAGCCTTGATTCTTTACAGTGAAAGTGAAAACATTTTACTAATTCCTCTGTGTCTCCTGTTGTTGTGCACCTCATTTCCTTTCCCCTACCTTCAGAAACTTTTATTTAAGGGGGCAGGACTAGGGCTGTGTATTCACAAGAATCTAGCGATACGATACAAATCACAATACTAGGATCACGATATGGTATATCACAATATATCATGATACTGTTAAAAAGGTCATTTTTTTGTTTCTTTTTTTAAATTATTATTTCCTTGAAGAATGGAATTACACCAGAAATCTGCACAAATACTAAACACATTTTTATTTGATCCCAACAGGATCTAATGTTCTATCACCAAATGTTCAAACTGTGTTCAAACTGAAATTCTGTTTTACAGACATTCCAGTTTCAGATCCTGTTCAAATGTTCAGATTCTATTAGTTCAGAACTAACATCAGAACAGTATTTTAGTTCAATCCCAACAAAGGAACGGACATTATTTAATAAAAGAGTGTTAAATAAGAATAAATAAAATATTAACAAAAAAAAAGAACCTCCACAATATCTGCATTTGAATAAATACCTAAAAATATCGATACAGTACTTTTTAATATCGATACAGTATTGTGAAATGAAATATCACAATATATAACAGAACCGATCTTTTCTTACAGTCCTAGGCAGGACGTTTGTTGCCTTCACTGGAACTGGGCCCAGATGACGGCCTAGTGTTCACTCTGCCGCTAGATTCACGTGTCTCTAAGTAGCAAATTAAATAAGTGACATTCCTGTAAATGAGTCGCATGCTGTGGACAAATGTTGTCACATATTGGAGTGATTTCACCCTTTTGAAGAAATGGAAGCTTTCATAGTGTCCTAGTGGACCTGGTGTCGTCTTTTTAGACCGTTTCTGCCTCAGCACCGTGTTAGCTATGTTCTGACCAAAACAATGCAGCGTACGTGTGACGTCATCACGGATGTGCAACGAAAGCGGAATCAACAAGCAGAATCGTTAAAGGTACGGGAGACTTTTGTGACCAATTTTTCCTCAGATCTGTCCATCCTCAGTCGTATCCTCAGTATCATGAATCTGTTCGTCTGTCTGTCATTACTCAGCTGAATCTCTTCCATTACAGTGAACAGTTTCTTAGTTCCATCCACCAGAAACAAACCATGTGTTTACAAACAGAGCCGGGACGGAACTCGGGCATCTGAGGAATTTTGTCGCAACATGTATTGTGGGAAACGGAGGTTCACGCAGCCACCTGACAGCGGCAGTGCAACCATATGATATCATATGGATGAAACAAACACAATACGGAAACAGCTGAAACGTGGAAACAGCTGGAGGAATATGCACAGAAGGAAGGGAGCTCCTGCCGTTTCCACCTCGTGTCTGTTCTAACTGCCGCTGTCAGGTGGCTGCGCGAGCCTCCGTTTCCCACAATGCATGTCGCAACAAAATTCCGAAGATGCCCGAGTTCCCTCCCGGCTCTGTTTGTAAACACATGGACTGTTTGTGGTGGATGGAACTAAGAAACTGTTCACTGTGATGGAAGAGATTCAGCTGAGTAATGACAGACAGACAAACAGATTCATGAAACTGAGGATATGACTGAGGATGGACAGATTTGATGAAAAATTGGTCATGAAAGTCTCCTGCAGCTTTAAGAAGGCAGGCAAACAATTCCAAGGAATCGAGCTACTGTGAACCAGTTCTCAAAAAGAACCGATTCTTGATTCCCATCCCTAGGTGACGGCCTGTTAGTCCTTGTTCTTCTGTCTGGTTCATTTCATTCACAGATTAAAACGGTTTCAGAGTCCTGCTGTGGGTTTGTAACCGACATGAAAACAGGAAAAATGTGACAAAATCCTCCTGTTCCAAAACCTTCTGGATCGTTCTAGTGTGAGTTCCTGATGCAAATGAAATGACCGAGATTTTATTTCAGGTTGGCCGACGAGCTGAGGGGTTGGGTTCACCGGCACCAGATCGACCGCAAGAAGTCTGGAGGGAAACCCAAGATCGCCAAGAAGGCCAAGGTGGCTCAGGTGAGGGCTCTTCTACCGCCACCCCCCCCCCCAGTCAGTTTAAAGAGATGCACTGATTCAAACCAGTTGTTGTTTTTTCACTTTGGTGCAGAAATCTCAGCTGAGGAAAACAAACTTCTCCAGATACCTGCCCATCCAGGCCCACCGCTCCATAGAGAGGTAAGTTCTGCTTCTGTTCATGTGGACCAGTTACATTTACTCTAACACACTGTTTATAGCATTTATTACATATAATAGTGATAGATATTGAAAGTTAAGTGCAAAAAAAATACATTTTCCGACACTTTTATTTCAAAAACAGCATAAATAAATCTGCCTGTTCTAATGGAGTCTTTAAAGGGTTAACAGACTAACAGGAGTCAGAACCTGCATTAGATGTGTTTGTGTTCCTTCAGTTTCATCATGGCTGCTGTTGTGTGTGTTTGTGTTCCTTCAGTTTCATCATGGCTGCTGTTGTGTGTGTTTGTGTTCCTTCAGTTTCATCATGGCTGCTGTTGTGTGTGTTTGTGTTCCTTCAGTTTCATCATGGCTGCTGTTGTGTGTGTTTGTGTTTCCTCAGTTTCATCATGGCTGCTGTTGTGTGTGTTTGTGTTCCTTCAGTTTCATCATGGCTGCTGTTGTGTGTGTTTGTGTTCCTTCAGTTTCATCATGGCTGCTGTTGTGTGTGTTTGTGTTTCCTCAGTTTCATCATGGCTGCTGTTGTGTGTGTTTGTGTTTCCTCAGTTTCATCATGGCTGCTGTTGTGTGTGTTTGTGTTTCCTCAGTTTCATCATGGCTGCTGTTGTGTGTGTTTGTGTGTCTTCAGTTTCATCATGGCTGCTGTTGTGTGTGTTTGTGTTCCTTCAGTTTCATCATGGCTGCTGTTGTGTGTGTTTGTGTTCCTTCAGTTTCATCATGGCTGCTGTTGTGTGTGTTTGTGTTCCTTCAGTTTCATCATGGCTGCTGTTGTGTGTGTTTGTGTTTCCTCAGTTTCATCATGGCTGCTGTTGTGTGTGTTTGTGTTTCCTCAGTTTCATCATGGCTGCTGTTGTGTGTGTTTGTGTTTCCTCAGTTTCATCATGGCTGCTGTTGTGTGTGTTTGTGTGTCTTCAGTTTCATCATGGCTGCTGTTGTGTGTGTTTGTGTTCCTTCAGTTTCATCATGGCTGCTGTTGTGTGTGTTTGTGTTCCTTCAGTTTCATCATGGCTGCTGTTGTGTGTGTTTGTGTTCCTTCAGTTTCATCATGGCTGCTGTTGTGTGTGTTGTGTTCCTTCAGTTTCATCATGGCTGCTGTTGTGTGTGTTTGTGTTTCCTCAGTTTCATCATGGCTGCTGTTGTGTGTGTTTGTGTTTCCTCAGTTTCATCATGGCTGCTGTTGTGTGTGTTTGTGTTTCCTCAGTTTCATCATGGCTGCTGTTGTGTGTGTTTGTGTGTCTTCAGTTTCATCATGGCTGCTGTTGTGTGTGTTTGTGTTCCTTCAGTTTCATCATGGCTGCTGTTGTGTGTGTTTGTGTTCCTTCAGTTTCATCATGGCTGCTGTTGTGTGTGTTTGTGTTCCTTCAGTTTCATCATGGCTGCTGTTGTGTGTGTTTGTGTTCCTTCAGTTTCATCATGGCTGCTGTTGTGTGTGTTTGTGTTTCCTCAGTCAGCTGCAGGTGTTGTCGGGGCCGGAGGTCACCTACAGCGACTTCCTGGACGCCATCGACCGCCGTGAGGACACTTTCTACGTGGTGTCCTTCAGACGGGTACGACCACACAAACAGCAGAGCAGATAAAGCCAGGATCTGATTATCTGGGACTAAACGTCAAACCCTGAATCCCACATTCTCCAAACACAGTAGCTCAAACATGCGGCTTTAAAAAGCTTTAAAAGCCATTAAACCAGTTAGACATGTCAGTTCAGTTTTTTATTTTTACTTCCTCGTGTTAAACATTTTTTTTTGCCTTCTTTTCCTCGTTTTCTCCACCCGACAAACAAAAGACAAAAACCAGTAGTTGGTCTGGAACCTCATCCAGTGTCTGTTCATGGGGTTTTATCTTTTTAAAAAAATTTTTATGGGGTTTATTATCTTTTGGGTGGGTATTATCTATTTTATATAAATATTTTATGGGGTTTATTTTCTTTTTTTTTGGGGGGGGGGGGGGGTTATCTTTTTAATTTTAGGGGGTTTACTATCTTTTTTTTTGTGAGCTTTATTATCTTTTTTGGGGTGGGGTTATTATCTTTTTTTACGGGGTTTATGATCTTTTTTGTGGGGGGATTATCTTTTTAAAAAAAAAAAAAATATTTTATGGGGTTTATTCTGTTTTTTAAATTTATTTTTATGGGGTTTATTATCTTTTTTGGGGCAGGGTTAACTGTTTTTGTGGGGTTTATTATTATTAGGTTCTCACTGATGCAGCTGAAAAACTTTACATTAATACATGGAATGAAGATTTATATTAAAGGTACATAAAGAAAGCACATGTAAAAAATAAGGCCTCTGTGAAACATTGTCACATTTTCTAAACTCTTTATGATTTTTACTGTTAACTAAGGGTGTCGAACATACAGGATGAAAAACTACACTGAAGATATTATCAATAAAGGATGTTAGTCATTTTAGTTCAGGTTCCACATTCAGAAGAATATGATCTAAAGCAGATCAGAGCCAGTAAAATAACATGACTTATAAATAATGACAACCACAAATTTTTGTCTTTGTTTTAGTGTAAAAAAAGTAAAATTATATGAAAATTTTTATATTCACAAACTATTTTTTTTCGTAAATTCTGCCTGTTTTGTGTATTTGTAGATCCGCTGAGATCTGTCAGTTATAATGTACATGTGGAAATGATAAAATGAGGTGGAATATTGTTAAAATTCCACTTATTTTTCTCATGAATTTCCCAGTTGTTGATGTTATTCACATTTTTAAACTATAGTTTTTAGGTTGTTTCATGTTTTTCCAGTCTAAACCATAGATAAAAGTGTGCTGTTGACCTTCTGAGGCCTTGTTCTTGTTGAACGTGGTCGTCAGTGTGGTGGTTTTTCTTGCGGACTCTAACCCTGACGGGGGTCTTGTCTCCTCAGGACCACCTCCTGCTGCCGGCCATCAGCCACAACAAAACCAGCCGACCGAAAATGTCTCTGGTGATGCCGGCCATGTCTGTGAACGGTGAGTGTCTGTTTATTGTCCGAGTGTTTCAGATCAGAGCCGGATCCTCACATTCAGGTGAAGGAGGAGGAGCCTCAGGGATCAAAACAGCGGTGTCGGGTTACGCCGTTCATTCAGCGTCCTGGAATCCACGCTGTAACTGGATGTTTCTCTGCTGTTTAACTCCTGGTTAACAGAACAGGCTTTGTGTGGTTGGCTTTTACTCCTGTTTTTTACACTCACAGTTTACTTTGTGCTGCTGTGAAACATTCAGACCTGAAAGCCAAGCCTGGGTCTGGTGTAAAGTATCCGCTAGAGATGGGTTTTACTGCCGCACCAACAAACCCACACACACAGTAAACCAGTAAATGCAAAGACGACAACGACGATGAACAACGCAAGTCAGCAAATATTGACTGCAGTCACATGACCAGTATTTATCCACAGACACTGATCTGATAAAATATGTGTTTACCTACTCAAAGTATTTAATCAGCATCAGTCTTGGCTGATATGCATATTGTCCTGAGGGTTTTTATTTGTCTTTAGGACTGTAGAAGCCAATAATGTAATAACAACCGATAACGTAATAGCGGCCGGTAATGTAATAAATTTGCTATTTTTAAAATGTAACTGGCCAGTAACGTAATATCTGGCCAATAATGTAATAAAAGTCCTGAACTGATAACGTAATAGCTTTTGGCCAATAATGTTATAACTTATTACGTTATTGGCTCAGTTGTTACATTTGCAAAGAATTTTTTTTTTTACCAGGCCAATAATGTAATAACCAGCCAATAATTTATAACATTATTGACCAAAAGTTATTACGTTATTGGTTCAGGACTTTTATTATGTTACTGGCTTATTACATTTTAAATATGGCAAATTTATTACGTTATCGGCTGTTATTACATTATTGGCTTCTACAAGGCCTGAAAAAAAAACAGTCCAATTGAATTTTTTATTTATTTTTTAACCTGTTTTTCACGGAGTTCCATAAATGTCCACTCAGCTGGACACCAGCAGTTTAACTTCTGATTTAACAAACTAATATCGGAAAATGATGAAAACTATGAAATAAAACATGTTTGATGCTGATAATCTGATCTTTCGTCACATTTTAACATATTCTAATTCCAGTTGTTACTCACTTTATGGAAATAATATGAAAAAAAAAACTTGTTAAAAACCCTGTTAATTCGACTTTAATCCCATGTATCCATTGGTTTCCACTTAAACCTGTTGGTTCAGATCAGGTTTATGCACAACAGTAAAGTTACAGTAATGGGATGAATGACAGTGTAAATACAGGCGCTGGTGTACCGAGTCACATTTAGTCAACATGGAATTAACTGGACTTTTATTCTTATATTAAAGAAATGTATGTAATTTTGACTAATCCTTAGGTGTTCTTCCTTTTTTTTTTTTTTACCTTCAGGGGTATTTCCTGATATAGAAGCATTTACTACATATTCCTGGGATTATCAGCATTTATGACTTCCTGTCGGCCATCTTGGTTATGAGTAAAAAAAACATGTAGTTCCTGTGACTGTCCACTAGGTGTCAGTGTGTGTGTTGATGCACCAGCGTCCACTGTTTTGGCTGATATGAACTAAAACAACTAAACCCATGAATATAGTTTTTTTTTTTTTAACTGTGTCCTGGATAATTCCTTGAGCGGTTCTCCTTTTCCTAATCGTCTTCTGTCTCCATCCTCAGAGAGTCTCTACAACTCGTCTCAGGGTTACGAGATGATGATGCAGGTCGACTGCGAAGTCATGGACACCCGGATCGTCCCCATCAAATCCTCTGCCGTCCCGCCCTCGCTCCGGGACCCACCCCCACCTCCGCCCTCCGCCCACCACAACCCCCACCACCATCACCACGGCAACCACACCTCGCTGCGCGGACGCCACCACCATTCGCCATCCTCCTCCTCCTCCTCTTCTTCCTCTTCCTCTTCTTCTTCTTCTTCTTCCTCCTCGTCTTCGTCTCCGCGGCAACCTTTACCCGCCCGCAGACGACCGGTGGAATACCTAATCAGCCAATCGGAGGGCGTCTGAGGACATGTTTCCATGGCGACGAGGGTTAAAATAAACTCATCATCTGGAGCTCAAAGGTAATCGTATCGACTCTGGAAAAACTCCGCCTCCAACCGCGGGGTTAAAGCGATAAATAAATAAATAAATAGATAGATAAATAAATAGATAAATGCCTGTTTAAAGAATATGTCCTAATATATAAAAGTATATTTGTAAAAAAGGCCAGAGCAGCACACTGCACTTGGAAACAGTGCTGCCTTTGAATATTTAAGACAGACAATGGAACGTCTGAATGAAGTGCGGAGGTGAACGTTCGTTTCAGGGTCGTTATTTCTCATCCCAGTTCATAAACTTCAGTCCAACGTTGACGTATTTAACGGTTAATCATCCCAATCCGCCTCAGACCCTGATGTCGAGTCGTGTTTCTGCAGAGTCGAACATTTGTGTTTTTGTATGGGCCGATCCTTGGAACGCTGCAGGAAGTGGGATCGTGTACCAGAGCTGAACAGCAGGGGGCGCCGGATCTCCTGGAGCTGAAACAAAAACGGCCCCGATTGTCACATTTAAATCACATTTCGTCATCGAATAATGCTCTGATTTCTTCCAAAGTGACGAAAAACAAGTAAAAATGCTTCAAGATTAAGCCTTTATTTCTGTATTTTTATGCACAAAAAACCAACCAAACCACTTCAGATCCCACTTTCATGCAGCATCGTTCAGATTTATTGAAGATTGTTGTTTTTTTTTTTATAGGAAAATTATGTTGGAGATTATTTAATAGCTGTAAATATTAGTGTTCACCTTGTAGATATTTTTTCGTTATGTTTTTTTTTTTTATTTTCGGGGTCTTTTCACAACAAAAAACTGTTTAAAAAAAAAAAGAAAAAAAAAAGCATTTGGGGCAGTTTTTTAATGTGGGACCAACATCCATTCAAATCAGTTCAGATCCATTTACATAAATAAACACAGACAGATGTGTCTTTTATTGTACAGAACAGATGCTCGTGGTAAGAGTTATGAAAATGTAAAGAAACCAACTCCTAAAAACTCAGTTACTGCAGCTGAAGACACATTATCGAGCTTCTTTGTTATTTAATAATTCAATAAAAACACTAGTTTCTTTTCCTTCAGACTAAATTTCAGTCTGACTTCTTCTAGTTCTCAAGTGTAGGGTTTGGATTCACTCGATTACATCTGAAAACATCAGCTCTGCCCGTTTTTACATTAGTTTATGTCGATGAAGCCTGAGCCCAGCTGCATTATGGGAAATGTAGGCTGATCCATACCAGCAGCGTCATTTCACTTCAGCTGGGTGTGAATTCAGTGCAAAATCTGCAGATCAGAGCATTTTATTTCAGCTCATTAAAGCCTCTCTTATAACTACACAAGATAAAATGCACGTATTTAACCTTTAAAACCCTCAACCAGCCGCCGCCAACTGAAACATCTACTGATCTAAACTGTTCAATGCCTGTTGATCCACTAATTCTATCAATACATGTAAATAATTGGTGTCAAATACAGTTTTACCTCCATTATTCATAGGAAAAAATTTACAAAAACTTGTAAAATGAGAATTAAAATGAGCAAAATACTTGAAAAATAAGGAAAAAATTAAGCAATAAACCTAGAAATATGGCATAAAAGTGAACAAATTCTTCTAAATTGAGGAGAAAATGAACATAAATACTTGGAAAAAATGAGATTTCATTATTTCATACCATCCAGAACCCTGTATTTATTCAGTTAACCCTCAAAAACCTAAACCATCTACTGATCTAAACTGTTTAATTCCTGTTGATCCACTAAACCTATCAATACATGTCAATAATTGATGTCAAATACAGTTCTTCATCTTTTCATGGTCATCAGATATGACCATATTTGGACATTCAGAGGCTCCATAGTTACTGTGGAAACATCGTCATCTTCTCCAACATTGATTCTCCAGTCAAACCAGTGGAGTTGGATCAATGACAGTGGATGGACACACTGGGGTTATGTTCAGTATAAAATAAAATGAACAAAAATAAAATTAAAAAAACATACAGAATAATAAATGACACAAAAAAGAAGCCAAAAATAGACTCAAATTAAGTAAGAAAGAATAAAGTAAGCAATAAAATGAACAAAAACAGCCAAAATAATGAATAAAATTAACAAAGTGGATTAATAAAAAAAGTAAACATTGATTCACCAGTAAAACCAGTAGAGTTGGATCAATGACAGTGGATGGACATACTGGGTTTATATGAATATAAAATAAAATGAACAAAAATACATTTAAAAACATACAGAATAATAAATGACATGAAAAAAGAAGCCAAAAATACACTCATATTAAGTAAGAAAGAATAAAATAAGCAACAAAATGAATAAAAACAACCAAAGTAATGAATAAAAGGAACAAAATGAAGAATAAATCAACAAAATATTAACATGAACAAAATAAGCCACAAACTGAAGGAATTTTAACAATTATTTTAAAAAGACAATGAAACCAACACAAACAAATAAAATTATAGATAAAATGAACTAAAAAGAATAAGAAAATCTACAAAATAATAAATGATATGGAGAAAATAAGCAACAAAATGAACAAAAACAGCCAAAATAATGAATAATGGACTAAGTGGATTAAAAAAAAATTCAGCTGGTTCCCCAGTCAAACCCATGTAGAGTGGACGGACACACTGGGTTCAACTGTCGTTTTTCCATTTGGTAAATTTTTATGCATAGGTTATATTCATGTAATTTGAGGGTCAGTGGAAAAGCGACTGTTGTGTCGTTTATGACGGAGGCTGAATTCAGACCCAACGTTAAAGGTCGACAATCACAAAACAACCATGAATGTTTTTGTGGTTTTTTTTCCGATAAAACCTTCGATTCCAGGTGTGAGTCCAATCCTACACTTTAAAACTGAAAGAACAGGTTAAATCCTAAACAGACGTTCATCAATCTGCCTCCAAATGCTTGTTATGTTTTTCTGTATTTTTTATTTTTTTTAACGCCTGTTGCACTGCACGCTCCTCATCCATGTTCTGTTTTTCACTTTTTTATACTGAATTTGTTACTTTTGTGTAAAGAAATGCAACGAAAAACATGTTGAAAATGAAGTTTTACGTGGGTTTGTGAAGGGCAGTGAACGCATCGTGTTGCTTTAAAATGCGCTGTTTGTTTGTTTGTTTGGAGATAAAATCAGGATTGAATTCAACTGTTGGTGCATCAGTCGGTGGTTTTATAACTGAGAAAATGTTTGTTTATGGGGTTATTGTTCATTTTAATTTATCAACGATGGTTTTTCTAGAGTAATCTCCATAAATCGCATTTTTTATAGAAGTTAAAATGGTTTCATCAACAGTCAGAAGATAAAAGAAACAGGAAATATTCACATCTGAGAAGCTAAAAACAGCAAATATTGTAAATTTATTATATCAAATCAAATGTCAAAATAGTTTGTTTCATCTTAATTTATTTCAACTTTAAAATTTGCAATTTTTCTTTTTTTTTTGTCAAGTCTAATTTTTTGTTTATTTTAAAGACAAAGTCTGAGCCTTAAAAACATTAAAGTTAAAACATCTCACTGTGCCAATAGTTTGTTTATAATATTATTATTTTTAAAATATTTTATCAATTCCAATACAAATGAACTCCTATAAAAGAAACAGTTGAAACCAGTGTTTGTTTTTGAGTTTATTTAACTATTTTGTGTTTGTTCAGTTATTTTTGACACAAATGGACCCCCATAAAAGCAAATAAATCCAATGTGTTTATTTTTTTATTCTTTGTTTTTGTTTTTCAAAATGAATTCCTACATATTTTTTTAAATGTTCACTTAGTTTTGACACAAATGACCCCACAGTAATTTCTGAAACATTTTTTTTTAATTCAAATTTTGTAGTTATTTTTGACTAATATAAAATAACTGAACAAATGTAGTCTCTGTTTGCGTTCTGTTTTATTCTGGAATTTTTATTTTTTTTTCAATTTATTCTTTTATTTTCAACACTAACGGATCCCCATACAATAAATGAAGCAGGTGTTTCTAGATTTTACTTTTCTCTTTATATTGTTTTTATTTTTATTTTGTCCTGTATTTTCGACACTATCGGACCCCCGTACTTCCGTTCTCAGTTAAAACCCACCGGCCGAGTTCTGGAACTGATGTTAAATCCACGATGTTTGTTCATGATGTCGGAACATTTTTAGACTGAAATCTGTGGAAACTAAATGGTATCGGTGTAAATAAACGCTCTGCCTTTGTCTTTTTTAATTTAATGGGAAGAATCATGTGTAAATAAATGCGTTGTTTGTTTTTTTTAAGTCCATCTCTGCGATGGGACGTCGAACTGCTGCCTTTTATTTGATGTTTGTAGAAAATGAAGCGTTGAATTTGATAAAATAAACTGTAAAGCTCACGTCTGCTGCTGGTTTTTATTATTTCTGTTCAGAAATCGACACAAGGCTGCGAATTTTTGTTTTTCAGAAAATCAGTGAAAGAAAATGTACATTTGTATGTTTGCACTGTTAATGGGATTTGTGTTTTTTTTTTAGGGTTTTTATTTTTATTTTTTTTAAGTTTCAATCAATATAATGGAAGTTGTTTAATTGATTTTTTAACAAATGTTTGAAACTGGATCAAATGTGTAAAAAGTTTCCAGTAAAGACTGAGGATTTTTTCAGCAAATGATTTGATGCTTATTTTGTTTGATTTTATTGATAGTTTTGTTCATTCTTTATTTTTATTGAATTTTATTGGTTACAGTTTGGTCAATTTTTCCTGATTATTTAATGGATTTTTATGTATTTTATTGACTTTTGTTCATTTTATTCATTACTTTGTTCATTTTTTGGAATTTTTAATCATTGTATTGATGATTGTTTTGCATTTTTATTAACTTTGTTTCATGTTTTGCTCACGCTTCATTAATTTTCTTTATTTTTATTCATTTTGTAGATAGTCGTTCATTTTTACTGGTTATTTTGTGGACTTGGTCAAGTATTCATGTTTATGGAATTTTTTTGTTCATTTTATTCATTGTTTTACTCGTTTTTATTTATTTTGTTCATTTTTATTTATTTTTAATCATGTTTCATTTGTTTATTTTATCTCATATTTTTGATTTTGGTTATTTTTATTATTTGTTATATTATATGGTTTTTCATTCATTTTATTATGTATGTTGTGAATTCTTTTGTTCATTTTTTGTCTATTTTTTTTTACATATTTTAATTATTTTTTTGTCATTTTATTTATTTTTTTTTTTACATCATTTTGTTGATTCATTTGTTTTGTCATTTATTTATTTGATTATTTTGTTGCTTTTTATTCGGTTTATTCATTATTTTGTTCATTTTTGTTTGTTTCATTGATTATTTGGTTTGTTTTTAGTTGATTGTGTTTTTGTTTTGTTCATTTTAATTGAACATTTCAACCCAAATTGACATAGTTTTACCTTCATTCTCATTGAACTTTCTTCTTTTTCTTCTTATTTCCAGCTGCAGGATGAGTAAAACCCTGAGTCCTGAAGGTGATCGGAACTATTGATCCAACTTATTGATCGTCAGTTCTGTTTTTTCTTGTACGTTCATGTTTCATCCACTAGAGGGCGACAGAGAAACACCACAGTCTGAGTGTGAATGTGCTGATGGAGCTGAAACTGAACACCAGTCAAACTTCTGTCCTTTATTTAAAGCTTCACAGATTCAAAGACGCCTGTTAATGGATTGATCTTCTAACTGATTGATTCTAATTGATAAATGGATTGATCTGTGATATAAAAGAAGGAATCTGACATTTGAGAAGCTGAAGTTTGGAGCCAAAACACTGACGGTATGTAGTATTTTCATTTTCAAATATTAAAAATGATCTAAATTATCATCGATATTTAGAATAAACATCTGTTTCTAAATGATTATTTTACAGTAATATTTAAGGAAGGATTAGAGCCACTGGAAAAAAAAACAATGAACATCTAATATATATACATTTTTATGATTTAAAAAAATAGTCTGAATTCTGACTTTAATCTCAGAATTCTGACTTTTTTCTCATAATTCTGACTGTTGTTTATTTATTTATTTATTTTTTAATTATTGTTCTGAGAAAAAAGTCAGAATGGACTGTATGCACAGCCTCACTACTTCCTGAACTTCAGGTGGCTCCTTTATTTCCTGTCTTTAATTATTGGACACACTGATTAATCCAGGTGTGACTATTTAATCAGTAGTCACAATAAGAAGAAGCAGACACACCTGGGTTAGTCAGTGTGTCCAATAATGAAAGACAGGAAATAAAGGAACCAGCTGAAGTTCAGGAAGCAGTGTGGCTGTGCATAGAGTCCATTCTGAGAAGAAAAAGTCTGAATTTGGACTTTCTCCTCAGAATTCTGACTTTCTTCTCTGAATAATAATTTTAAAAATATATTGGACTTTCATTTTTTTCCAGTGGCTCTAACCCTCCTCTGTAAACATTAGTATCGGTCGTTTAGAAAAATGTGACAAGATGTTTAACAGAGATCTTATATTTATGCAGATTTTCTTTCTGTGGTTTTAATGTCTATGAAATATTAGACAGATGGTGCGTTCAGGGTCCCTTCATTAGTGAATATGTTGGGTTTTTTTTTTTATATTTATTTATTTTTGAACAGTGATCTAATCGAAACCTTCCAGTTTGTTGGAAATACCAGACGTGTTTTTACGAGTGTGTGAATCCACAGATCGGAGGGTTTTCCTGTATTTTTTGGACAGCGTCGGTGTAGTGTCCCCTCGTAAAGACAGAGGACTGACCTTTGACCTTTACTCTGTCCGGTCTCTGTCCAGACTGTCATTTACAGACAGGACTGACCTTTGACCTTTACTCTGTCCGGTCTCTGTCCAGACTCTGTCATTTACAGACAGGACTGACCTTTGACCTTTACTCTGTCCGGTCTCTGTCCAGACTCTGTCATTTACAGACAGGACTGACCTTTGACCTTTTCTCTGTCCGGTCTCTGTCCAGACTCTGTCATTTACAGACAGGACTGACCTTTGACCTTTACTCTGTCCGGTCTCTGTTCAGACTCTGTCATTTACAGACAGGACTGACCTTTGACCTTTACTCTGTCCGGTCTCTGTCCAGACTCTGTCATTTACAGACAGGACTGACCTTTGACCTTTACTCTGTCCGGTCTCTGTCCAGACTCTGTCATTTACAGACAGGACTGACCTTTGACCTTTACTCTGTCCGGTCTCTGTCCAGACTCTGTCATTTACAGACAGGACTGACCTTTGACCTTTACTCTGTCCGGTCTCTGTCCAGACTCTGTCATTTACAGACAGGACTGACCTTTGACCTTTACTCTGTCCGGTCTCTGTTCAGACTCTGTCATTTACAGACAGGACTGACCTTTGACCTTTACTCTGTCCGGTCTCTGTCCAGACTCTGTCATTTACAGACAGGACTGACCTTTGACCTTTACTCTGTCCGGTCTCTGTCCAGACTCTGTCATTTACAGACAGGACTGACCTTTGACCTTTACTCTGTCCGGTCTCTGTCCAGACTCTGTCATTTACAGACAGGACTGACCTTTGACCTTTACTCTGTCCGGTCTCTGTCCAGACTCTGTCATTTACAGACAGGACTGACCTTTGACCTTTACTCTGTCCGGTCTCTGTTCAGACTCTGTCATTTACAGACAGGACTGACCTTTGACCTTTACTCTGTCCGGTCTCTGTCCAGACTCTGTCATTTACAGACAGGACTGACCTTTGACCTTTACTCTGTCCGGTCTCTGTCCAGACTCTGTCATTTACAGACAGGACTGACCTTTGACCTTTACTCTGTCCGGTCTCTGTCCAGACTCTGTCATTTACAGACAGGACTGACCTTTGACCTTTACTCTGTCCGGTCTCTGTCCAGACTCTGTCGTCGGCTGCAGATTTAGAAACTGCTGAGTCGAAAACAATCAGGACAGGACGACGGCGATGACTTCAGCTGCAGTTCGGCGTCTGTCGGGGAAACTCATCAAAGAGGTTTTTTTAATCGAACCCATGACTTCACGTCCGCTCCGTCCTCCATCTGCACTTTATGTTTGATCCACTGAACGCAGCGTTCGGCCTCAGACTGACAGCTGTGGGTTATTGATCCAAACTTTAACCCAGAACTGTCAAACTCCTGGTAGATCAGGTTCCACATTCAGTCTACTATGAGCTGAGGTGGGCCAGACTAATAAAATAATAGAAATAATAAAATAAAAACTGATTAATAATGTCAATGCCAAAGTTTAGGACAGAAGCGTATTGCATTCACCCACAAAAAAAAAAAAATTCAGCTCTGTTTTTCCGAATTGACGAGATAATTATCTTGTAATTACTAGAAAAATAAGTTTTAAAAAAAATTTGGCTGTGTTTTTCTGAATTAACGAGATAATTGTCTCGAAAAAACAGACACATTTTAATTTTTTTATGAAACAGTATAAAATACGTTTTTAAAAAACTGGCTCTGTTTTGTCTCAATTAACAAGATACTGTTTTCTGAAAAAAAAAAAAATCCACAATATTCTAAATAAAAATTGAATTTTTTTTTTTTTTTTTTTTGCAGCCTGGCACTGATTAATCCAAACATGTTCATGTGCGTTACTATTTTTGTGC
Source organism: Sphaeramia orbicularis (assembly GCF_902148855.1). NCBI lineage: Eukaryota > Metazoa > Chordata > Actinopteri > Kurtiformes > Apogonidae > Sphaeramia > Sphaeramia orbicularis. The sequence goes on along the minus strand of NC_043967.1, from coordinate 53,561,373 downwards.
TTATTTAATATAATTAGAAAAAAATGCATCAGTTTGACTGTCGACATACTTCACATATACGTTAAACTTTGTCTTTAAGTGCAGAGTTAAAATGATCTGATTTTACAAACCATCTTAACTTTAACAGAGCTGCAGATTTTAGCTCAATAAATGTGTAATTTAAAGCAACATGAGGTAAAAAAAAAACCCCACAAAGTGATTCTAATCCCAGTAAATAAAGCCATAAATGTAAGCTACACTTTTACAGAATCATCTTTTCCATGTTTTTAGTCTTTTTTCTGTTAATAGACTCATTTCTGGCAGTTTTTCCATGAACTGAAGGTTGTAATTTCCAGACTGAATGGAAATCCTCTAGACGCAAATAAAATCTAATTTAATCATAAAGGTTTAATCTGAGCAAATAAAACGAACAGGGTTTAATTATCTGAGTCTCAGCTCCACATGAGGAAACTTTAGACTGGAGTCATTTATTTTGTTCATGTTTTCACACAGGAATAAATAAAAACAAAAATGAGAACAGGTGAGTTTTTAATTCGTCTGAAAAACTAAAGAGAAGAAGACGTTTAGATCTGACGTCACTGTCACTGCAGGAAAAACAGAACGTCCAGTGGAACGTTGAGGCAGTAAAAGAAAAAGAAAAAGACATGAATGTAAATCCAGACGAGTCCTGGAGTTTGAAACACGTTTATTGTTCGTCTGATGGGTTTTATTTTTATTCCTGTCGTAGATCTTCTACAGCAGAGGAGTCAAACAGAAGAATTTAGGACAAATACGAACAGTCAGTGGTTTCAAACTGATTTCAGTTCAGCTTCCACGTCCTCCCAGTGTGAGCTGAAGGGTACGGTGGCCCAGAGGTGCAGATATGGAGCCAACCTGGGGCCATAAGTTTTATATATGAAAAAATAAAAACTGAAAATGTAAGTTTTGATCTTGAATTTTGAAAAATAATGCAATGTATTCAAATTAAAAATAAGTGTATGAAAAGTTTATTCAGGTAAAATATCATTTTGATTCACCTCGGTTTTTCTTTTGAATAAATTATTTTCATTTTTCACTTTCATATATGTTTCAATATTTGAGGTTTTATTTTTTCAGTTGCATGTTTTATCTTTTCAGATTCAGATCTTATTTTTTACAGTTTCAAATCCTTATTTTTTCACTTTCAGATCTTTTTTTTTCAGTTTCAAATCTATGTTTTTTTAGCTTTCAGATCTCTTTTTTGTTTGTTTTTTTGTTTTGTTTTTTGCTTCTACAACTTTTAGCCCTGATGTGGTGTGGAAAAAAAACATAAAAAAATAAGATCTGAATCTGAAATGATAAAACATGCAACTGAAAAAAATAAAACCTCAAATTTTAAAATATATATGAAAATGAGAAATGAAAATAGATAATTTATTCAAAAGAATTACCGAAGTGAATCAAAATTATATTTGACCTGAAAAAACTTTTCATAAACTTATTTTTAATTTGATTACTTTGTTGTATTTTTCAAAATTCAAGATCAAAACTTAAATGATCAGTTTCATTTTTAATTTTTTCATGTACAAAACTTATAGCCCCAGGTTGGCTCCATACAACAGATTATCCACTATAAAAAATATAAGAGACATTATGATTTATTTACAAAGAAGTCTCTGAAAAATAAATATACCCCTTAAATAAAAATAAACTTGTATGAAAAAAAGCTGTCTCCTAAAAAAGCAAAAACAAAAAGAACTTGTAATAAAAAATAAATTTGTACAAAGAAATGAAATAAACTTGTATGATTTATGTTTTTATAGAAGTCTGTTATTTGAGGACATTATTTAAAATATATATATATATATATATATACAAGTTTATTTTATTTCTTTTTATAAATGTAATTTTTATTACAAGTTGTGTTTTTTTTGTTTGTTTGTTTGTTTTTTTAGCAGATCGTATATGTGTCCCCTGAACTAACATGAGTTTGACGCCCCTGCACTGAAACAAAGACTAAAATGTTTTGTCATTATATAAAGGTTAGTCTGTTATTATTTTACTAGTTTTTCCCATCGGGGATCAGAACGACGCTCCTGTTCTTTCCACTAGGGGGCGACACAAAGTCTGATTGTTTTTCTAACGACCTGCTTTTTACAAAAATAGTTTGAAAACACTCAAACGTCAGGAAGTTTCGACGTTTGCTTGTAGTCCTTGTCTCACCTCTGCCCTCTGGTGTCGTCTGTGGGTACTGCGCCCACTCACAGGTAACGCCTGCTGTTTGGACCGTTTCCATCATGTGACCGTGACGTGGGCTGTGATTGGTGGATGATTTACAGAAGAAACAGGTAAATGGAGTCAGAGGGTCGGGAACCTTTCACCTGGGAACCATTAATCTGACAGCTGTGTTTCTGGAGGGGCTGCAGTCATGTGTCACCAATAAATGTACCCCCCCCCCCCAGCCAGATGTTCAGGTGGACTCTGATGGGCTGACCAGATGTGGAGGCGAACAGGCGTCGATAATACGACACAGAGACGACTGCGCACGGGTAAATTCTACTGCAGCAGGTATTTATGTCTGAGGTAATGTTTTATCTGCGACATTTGGATTTAATTCCTAATATTGTTCGCATTTGTATCATTATTTACTGTTAAAAAAGTCCAAATAAATGGACTGAACTTCTACAGTGCATCTTCTCCACCTTCATGGAGCCCCTCACATTCACACACATACACCAGTGGGCGGCTGCTGCCATGCAGGGCGCTGCCCGGCTCTACTGGGAGCAGTTTAGGGTTCAGTGCCTTGCCCAAGGACTCTTCGACATGTGGACAGTCAGAGCCAGGATTTGAACCGCCAACCCTTTGGTCACTGGACGACCCGCTCGACCAACTGAGCCGCAGCCGCCGTAAGGCAAATACGGCTTCATAGAAAACATTTAACAGTCACTGAATACAGAAGATTTGCAGAAGCTGCTGTTTAACTCATTCAAGCTTTAACCCTCTGGTGTTCCATCCACACAAGTTCTAATATTCACCTAGAACACAAAATACACACAGTCTGGTACCAGTGTACGGAAGGAAGTCTGTCTCATCACATTTGGAATTAAAAAAGCCTTCGAATTTCTGGCACTGATTTTTTTTTTTTTTTTTTTGCACTGAAATTAAGAATCTGAATTTTTTGTCTCTGAATTCAACTATGGTCATAAATTTAGAAAAAAAATAATAATTCAGAAGCAAAAAATTCAGATGCTAAAAAATCAGAAGCAAAAAATTCAGACACAAAAAATTCAGATCACACATCCCGGACACCAAGGATACACAATCGATTCTATCTCAGGTCGAACCGACAGCCGACCAATCCAGTTACATTAGGTTGGTCATGTGACGCTGATGCATGAAGACGGTCAGCGCAGATGTGTGATGTGAATTTTTAGCATCTGAAATTTTTATTTAGTTTTTTTGTATTTCATCAACTTGAACTATAAACAAAAATAGCAAATACTCAGTAACTGTTAGATTTTTAACCCTTTAATAAATGCCATATTTGTAATGGAAACAAACAATATTTTTTGATGGAAAAAAACAAACTTTTTTTTAAAATATCTATATTATACTGAACTCCAGATTTCGTACAAACCGTAAGATTCGTACAAACTCATCATTTGTAAGAATCTTTGTGACCTCAGCATTAGCACCGTTTCCTCAGACTGACCTCATGAAATTGTGTTTGTATGCAAAGTTCAAATAGTTTTGGATTTTTCATTCTAGTTTAGTTTTATTTAGTTTTGACTTTTTTTTTCTCTAATTCAGTTTGTTTTAATTCGTTTTTAGAGCAGGTTTACTAGTTTTTATTAGTTTTCATTATTTTCTAAATGCTCAGTTTTAGTATAAATTTTAGTTCAGTGGTCTCTTTTCTCTTCTTCTCTGTGCTCCTATTCAAATCAACCCCAGACAGGACTCTGCTGCTTTAGTCTCCATGTTTCCAGGTAGAGTGGGGACCAGAAGACGACTGGAAACCACAAGTGAACACAAGTGACGGAGCAAAAAGTGTCAGATGGTGACAGCACAGAAAACTGAGAGAGCGAAATAAATCACTTTCATATCAATCCAACATTGACAAAGACGAAAAACGAAGGGAATTTTATCCATAATTTTTTATATGTTTTAGTTAGTTTTGTAAACACACAATACAGTTTCAGGTAGTTATCGTTGTTTTTTCTTTTAATTATAGTTTTTATTTATTTCCGTTAATGAAATGTTTTTTCAATTCTAGTTTTCATCATTTCATTAGTTTCGTTAACGATAATAACCTTGGTTGTATGTGACACCAGTTCATTGCATTTGGTGTGCTGTACGTACACATTTCCATCCTTTAGCGTGTTATTTAATGTCATTTGATGGCGTGTCAATGCACTAGCCGCTAATCGCACTAATCTCTAACCCTAAACCTAATTGTGCTAATGATGTGTTATTTTACGCGGCATAAATATACGCGCTGAAAGCTTTTAATGCGTACAGATAACACACCAGTTAAAAGTGGTGCGTTATCTGTACGCAGTTCATGATATTACGTTGATTTCCTTGAAAATGACAACGTCTGGTCTCAGAAAATGAAAAAAAAAACAGGTGTTTTTGGTTCGTTTTTCCATTTCTGTCATGTAGTAACTTTATTTTATGTTATTAAAGAAAATGAAAAATGAAAGTTTTTTTAGATTTGGTTTATCTGTTTTGACACTGAAAAAGAAAAATGCCTTGAAATTCAATTTTAATTCTTCTATTTTAAAACGAAAATCAATTAACCGCTAGTTTTTCTTTTGTTTCTGAAAATAAAATCCAATTACCAACAGATACACTGTCCTCAGTGGATGGGTCAGAATTTTAAAAATCCTACAAAAATGAACAACTTTTAAATTCTGACCTAAAACAAATAGTGCAAAAATAATCAGACCTTTAATACGATGAGTGTAAAGTGTGTTTAATTCGCTCACCTGGACACCACAGGGTTAATATTTCTGGACATTCAGTCAGTCTGCGTTCATGTTTCATTCACCTCTGACTGAAAAGTGCCATTAAAACAACAGTATTTCTTGGTTAAATCATTAACAGCGGGGGTATTTTTACTGCCTCCAACCCTTCGCTTCCAGTTCAGAGGAAATAATGTCAACAGGATGAAGAAGACGAGCGCGCTGCCAGCTTTAACGTCAAACAAACGCCTGCACTGTGACTAAAAGCACCGATTCAAGGAGGAAATACAGGGAAAATGTGTCTGCGTCAACAAAAAATATTTAAAATGTAAATCAGAAGGAAAAAGAGGTTCTGTGAGGATGTGAGGAATGATGTTTCTGAATGTTTTTTGTCTTAAATCCAGAATAAATAAGTGAAGCATCAGCTGTGGGAGCGTCTGAACACAGTTAAAGGACAAATGACTGAAATATGAAGAAGTGGTAACAAACATAAGGCAAACGTAAGGACCAATAGAACATCACTGCATGAGCTTAAAACATCATAATAATAACAATAATAATAATAATAATAGCCAATTATTAAACCAAATAAGTGACAAAAGCAGGAAAAGCTGAAAAAAAAAACCCAGTAAAATTAACAAATATAAGCAAAAAGTAACATGATAATAAAAGAAATGGATAAAATATTAACAACAAAAGACAAAAAAGTCATTAATTACTGAGATAAAAGACTAAATCTGTCCACATGACCTTGTTTTTATCCGTTTTATTCAGTTTTCTGTTTTTGTGTGAACAGATATTTCGTAAATGAAGGTCTACATCACAAACCCTGCTCTGTCATTTCATTATTTGACTTCATTATTTGTCCTAAATTACTTCTGTTCAAACCTTTTTCATGCCTGTGATCGATGAATATTTACAGATGAAATGATATGAACTATGTTCATGCTGACAAAGCACATATGAACCCTATAAAGGTTAGAACAGGCCTGGAGTTCTGCATGTTTTTATAATAAGTGTCAGAAAACAACTTTTTTGCCATTTCTTTTTCAGGAAGAACTTACGTTTTCAATATCTGTCCATTAATTATCATTATTATATGTAACAGATGCTTAAAACAGTGAGTTATAGTTAAAAAAAATTAAATGACTTGCATTTTTATCATATTTATTATCAAAGCATCTGTAAACGTCTGTAACTAAACTCTGTGAGTTTCTCTAAATCAGGGGTCTCAAACTCGGGTCCTCGAGGGCCACTATCCTGCATGTTTTAGATGTGTCCCTCTTCCAGCACACCTGACGGTCGTTCTCAGGCTTCTGCAGACTTGGATTTAGGCTGATCATTTGAATCAGGTGTGTTGGAAGAGGGAAACATCTACAACATGCAGGATACTGGCCCTCGAGGACCCGAGTTTGAGACCCCAGCAAATCCTCTTTCTTCTCTTTTCCATGTGCTGGTCCACTGTAGTTGTTCTAGATCAGTGTGAGTCCATGTTCTTCTGGTTCTGTTTGGTTCTTTTTACTCATTTGGATCCAGTTGATAGTCTGGGTTCACTTTGGGTCTGGTCGTAGACAGAGCCGCTCATTTCACTGACAGAAACATCCATCAGCTGATTCACATACACACACTGGATCTGTCTATGTCCTGGACAGATCTGACTGTAGGTTTACACACATATACAAATATACAGACGTTTAGAGAAGATTTATACATATATACAAATATACAGACGTTTAGAGAAGGTTTACACATATATACAAATATACAGACGTTTAGAGAAGGTTTACACATATATACAAATATACAGACGTTTAGAGAAGGTTTACACATATATACAAATATACAGACGTTTAGAGAAGATTTACACATATACAAATATACAGACGTTTAGAGAAGGTTTACACATATATACAAATATACAGACGTTTAGAGAAGGTTTACACATATATACAAATATACAGACGTTTAGAGAAGGTTTACACATATATACAAATATACAGACGTTTAGAGAAGGTTTACACATATATACAAATATACAGACGTTTAGAGAAGGTTTACACATATATACAAATATACAGACGTTTAGAGAAGATTTACACATATATACAAATATACAGACGTTTAGAGAAGATTTTCACATATATACAAATATACAGACGTTCAGAGAAGATTTACACATATATACAAATATACACACGTTCAGAGAAGATTTACACATATATACAAATATACAGACGTTTAGAGAAGATTTACACATATATACAAATATACAGATGTTTAGAGAAGATTTACACATATATACAAATATACAGACGTTTAGAGAAGATTTTCACATATATACAAATATACAGACGTTCAGAGAAGATTTACACATATATACAAATATACAGACGTTCAGAGAAGATTTACACATATATACAAATATACACACGTTCAGAGAAGATTTACACATATATACAAATATACAGACGTTTAGAGAAGATTTACACATATATACAAATATACAGACGTTTAGAGAAGATTTACACATATATACAAATATACAGACGTTTAGAGAAGATTTACACATATATACAAATATACAGACGTTTAGAGAAGATTTACACATATATACAAATATACAGACGTTTAGAGAAGATTTTCACATATATACAATATACAGACGTTCAGAGAAGATTTACACATATATACAAATATACAGACGTTCAGAGAAGATTTACACATATATACAAATATACACACGTTCAGAGAAGATTTACACATATATACAAATATACACACGTTCAGAGAAGATTTACACATATATACAAATATACAGACGTTTAGAGAAGGTTTACACATATATACAAATATACAGACGTTTAGAGAAGGTTTACACATATATACAAATATACAGACGTTCAGAGAAGATTTACACATATATACAAATATACAGACGTTTAGAGAAGATTTACACATATATACAAATATACAGACGTTTAGAGAAGATTTACACATATATACAAATATACAGACGTTCAGAGAAGATTTACACATATATACAAATATACAGACGTTTAGAGAAGATTTACACATATATACAAATATACAGACGTTTAGAGAAGATTTACACATATATACAAATATACAGACGTTTAGAGAAGATTTACACATATATACAAATATACAGACGTTTAGAGAAGATTTTCACATATATACAAATATACAGACGTTCAGAGAAGATTTACACATATATACAAATATACACACGTTCAGAGAAGATTTACACATATATACAAATATACACACGTTCAGAGAAGATTTACACATATATACAAATATACACACGTTCAGAGAAGATTTACACATATATACAAATATACAGACGTTTAGAGAAGATTTACACATATATACAAATATACAGACGTTTAGAGAAGATTTACACATATATACAAATATACAGACGTTTAGAGAAGATTTACACATATATACAAATATACAGACGTTTAGAGAAGATTTACACATATATACAAATATACAGACGTTTAGAGAAGATTTACACATATATACAAATATACAGACGTTTAGAGAAGATTTTCACATATATACAAATATACAGACGTTCAGAGAAGATTTACACATATATACAAATATACACACGTTCAGAGAAGATTTACACATATATACAAATATACACACGTTCAGAGAAGATTTACACATATATACAAATATACAGACGTTTAGAGAAGATTTACACATATATACAACTATCAATAAACTATACGAACCACAAAAATACAGATGAAAAAACAGCAAAAAAAAAAAAGAAGAATAATGAAGACGTTAGAAAAAGTTAGTGAGTTAGTTAAATAGCTAGTTAGTTAAATAGTTAGTTATTCAGTTAGTTAAATTGTTAGTTAGTGAAATTGTTAGTTAGTTAAATTGTTAGTTAGTTAAATTGTTAGTTAGTTAGTTAGTTAGTTAAATTGTTAGTTAGTTTGTTAGTTAGTTAGTTAGTTAGTTAGTTAAATTGTTAGTTAGTTAGTTAAATTGTTTGTTAGTTAGTTAGGTAGTTAGTTAGTTAGTTAAATTGTTAGTCAGTTAGTTAGTTAAATTGTTAGTTAGTTAGTTAAATTGTTTGTTAGTTAGTTAGGTAGTTAGTTAGTTAGTTAAATTGTTAGTCAGTTAGTTAAATTGTTTGTTAGTTAGTTAGGTAGTTAGTTAGTCAGTTAGTTAAATTGTTAGTTAGTTAGTTAAATAGTTAGTTAGTTAAATAGTTAGTTAAATTGTTAGTTAATTAGTTAAATTGTTAGTTAAATAGTTAGTAAGATAGATAGATAGATAGTTTATTTCAGACACAAACATGATACAAAACACAGGGTTAAAAAAAAAAAAATAGAATAATAGAAAAAGGAACACCTGTTGTGCCTGAAAATAAACAGAAATGGAATAAAAATAATAATGACAAAATGAAAAAAACTGAACAAAAATGTAATAAAATAATGAACTTAATCAGTGTGGTTTTACCCCTAAAACTAACTGACTGTAGAAACTACAGTACCCATGAGTCTCAGCTGCTGTTGCCATGGAGATGAGCCTGTGAAACCCCATGCTGACACTTGGAAATGCCAGGCTGTGAATGCTGCCGCACAGCTCAGCTCGTTCTCTAACGTCATGTTTCATTTTGAGCTCATTTCCTAAAAATGTTCTGAATGGGTTCGTCTGGATGTTTGTCCCACCGCTCCGGTTCCGCCTCCACCTCAAATTCAGAAGATGTCATTCCAGACGGAGCTCAAACATCTGAATAATGCGGCGGAAAATCCTCTTCGTCCTCTTCGTCGTCCGGTACAATCACTGCTTTCAGTCCAGATGATGGTCGTCTGACGTCCAGTCGCCTCTGTGACCTTTAGACGCGTTAAGAAAGAGCGTGTTTTTCTGTTTAAACACAGGTGTTTAAACACACCCTGAAGCACTGCACATTTACCTGGCAAAAAAAAAAAATACAACCATTAAGTAAGTAAGTGGGAGGATATAATTATATAAGCAGAATCAGGAAAAATATGTACATTTAATCAGGACTGAGTATCATTATTAAGAAATACTAAAATAAAAAACACTGAATGAATGTTTAAAAATGTCAGTTCTGTTTTATTAAGTATTTAAAAGACCTAAAGAATTATAAATACATTATAGAGTTATTACAGTTGTACTGACAGCAGCTTTTTACACTAAAGAACGAAATAAATAAAACTCCAAAAATAATGCAACAGGAAGTAAAATACAGTGTTACTGCAGGTAAAGGGAAATTTAAAGTAAAATAAAAACAAAACTACTGATGTGCTCATTAAAACCAAAATATTTTTAAGCACAAAAACAGTCAAATGCAGATGAGCAATGCAACATGAACTGAAACTGTTCAAAAAGAAATAAAATGTACACGTAAAACAGATTAAATTCTACAGAAGAGGATTAGGGCTCACTGAGAAAATAATAATAATAATAATAATAATGTCCAATATATATTTTTGTTATTATTGTGAGAAAAAAGTCAGAATTCTTAGGAAAAAATTCAGATTTCTGTGATTATACTCAGAATTCTGAAATTAAAGGCAGAATTCCAAGATGAAAGTCAAAATTCCAACGGCTTTAGTCTTTATGCTAATTAAACTAACATTAACTAGCAAGTAATTTTAGTTAGTTCATAACAGCGATCAGTGTGACAGAAGCTAACGTTAGCCAGTGAGGTAAGAGACGTAACAACAGAACAATGTTAGCTGTAAAACTAGCTAACATCAGCTAGTGAGGTAACAAAGCTAATATTAGAAAGGCAGGTTTCTATTGTCTTCTTTTTCTGTCTGGACTAAAAGAGTTCATTTTGCTTTAACCTGCAGTTTGTTTCATGTGATGTTTTGACTTTAGACAGTGAAAAAAAACTAAATCTGTTATCTGGTCTGAACTGCGATGTTCAATGAGTCTGATTAACAGATGTTTTAATGTTCAATAATCTCTGTAAATACAACCAGACTCACTGTCTGTGTATTGAACGTCTGCAGGTGTGAGCAGAGTTCAAACGTGTGGACTAATCATTTCATCACTGATTCCATCTGATAGAAAAAAAGAGGACAACCGTCACTGATCGTAACTGGCCAACGTTTGAAAAGAGGTGAAAACATTGTGATTCAGCTGATGGAAAAATCATCATGTAATGTTTCCAAATCATCCGGTTCTATGATCAAACACTGGAGACAATGACACATGATGAATATTTTACAGTTGAACAGTAAAATTTAATGTCAAAATGAGTCTGACAGCAGTGAACAGTAAAATCACTTTTTACGGCCGACTTTATTGATATTTAGGAGGAAAATGTCAAATGTCTCAACAGCAAAATTAAAAATAGAATAATACACATCTGTTTGAAGTAGGTATAATAAAGCAAATGCATGAAAGTATAAGTTAAAGTAAGAAATCTGCATCTTTTTCCACATTATTGGAGTATATCTGGAACATCAGCTGCTAAAATGACTCAACTCAGCATCAGGGTTTAGTTTGAACTGATTTATTTCACCTATTTTTCTCAAACTGAGGTGAAACTTTTTAACAAACTCCTGCTTTTCCAACTGAATACTTTTCTCAGTCTAATGTTGGTTTACGTCAGCGTGGTTCTGCAGACGTTTACATCTGCTCACATACTTAGACTTTACTTCACACTTCATTTTCTGTCAAAACTTTCTAAAACTGTAGAGGAAAAAGAAAAGCTCACATGTCAAAGTCGTTTCTTAAACCTCGACCTTGAAGCGACTGAAAATGAAGAAATGCTGAAGGGAAAACATGAGAATAATGTGATTTTTTTTTTTTTTTTTTACCCAAGAAACAGAATAATATTAGAGTTAAGTTGGAAAAATTCAAAATATATACATAAAAAAAGGCACAGTGTTTAAAAGAAAGGGGATTTATAGTGTATAGGTCATATGTATGATATGACATATAATAGTTTAGGAAAAAAGTCATTAAATAATAAGATAATAACAATACATTTCACTTATATGTCACATTTCAAGACACAGGAGAGACACAAAGTTAATCACAATATTGTAATTATTGGCAAAAGGGTAAGAATGTTAAGAGAAAAACCTTGATTATGACAATAAAGTGAAAATGGTCTGAAAATAATGTATATTTAATGAGAAACAGACTAATAGGAGTTAAATTAGAAAAACCCAAAATATGAGGAAAAATGTGCATTTTTATTGGTTTCACTTTATAGTATCATTTCATACTAGATATGCATATTACCATAAAAGAGAAATGATGTGTGAAAATTATATATTATCAAAAAAATAAGTAAATAAAAAAATCAAAGTCTTAATATTTTAAGGAAAAAGTCATTAAATATTAATATAATAATGATAAGACATTTGACTATAGTGCAAGACACTGTACAGGAAAAAAAAAAATACTGCAATTACAGACAAAAAAGGTCAGATTATAATGAGAAACATCATAATACATTCAAAATAATCTGAGAATAATGTCATATTTCAAGAAAAAGTCAAAATATTACAAGGGAAAACAGATTTTAATGAGAAAGGGAATTAATCATGTAATTTCATAAAAAGTCAAATTATTAGGGAATAAAACTAATATTTTAAGAAAAATGTCATATTACAAGGAAAAGGATGAAAATTATACATGAACGTCAGTGAATTAATTGGAAAAAAGGCTTAATTTTGAGAGTAAAGTCATATTTTTACAGGCAAAAAGTAATTAAAATAAAAAGTGGTGATTTTACACAAACGTTGAATTTTTAGGAGAAAAAGACTTAATATAAATGCAAATGAGTCAGAATATTTTAAGTGATTTCCTGACAAAAACAGAAATTAGAGAAAAAAGAACTTTTTTGTGTAAAATGGTTGAAATTCAGCTGTTTTTTCTGGTTTTGGATGAATTCATTTTTTGTAAAAACCTCTGATTCTCAGCTCTAACAATGGAACATTTTCAGATGTCTTCACCCTCTGATGGGCTTCTTCTGCATGGCAACAGCAGCTGATTGGACAGGAATAAGGTGTGGACAGTTTTCAAACTTTTTAAGCACTTTCAGTGTATTTTATCTGCATTAATGTAAATATGTGGATGATCTTTGTGTTTTCCTCTTTGTGAATCGGTGTTTTCCACATCTTTCCATCAGCGTTTTACGAGACCAGGGTTTAGGACATCCATATGGTGAAGGAATGATGGAGGGAGGAAGGAAAAAGAGAAACGAAAAGACTAGAGAGGAGGTCAGAGGTAGGCAGAATATTCAGTGTGTCTTGTAAAATCCGTCCCCCATGCCCCCCCCCCCCAGAGGGCCGATAGCTCTGGAGGTTCTTGATGTTCTTCCAGTGGCGGTCGGTTTCTCAGATGGACAAACCAGAATCTGAACCAAGGCCGCGAACGTTCGGGGTAACGACAAAAACAAAGAAAAGCCACGGAGCGTCCAGAACTGGGACCTAGAGACACCAGGGAAACACAATACTGAGCTGTAAAACAGGGACCAAAATATAAGCTCAGATCATTTAGATTCAACCACGGAGACTGAAAACACAAACGGGAGCACATCTCCTGTTCGTCAGCTTCCTTCAACACTTCAGGGTTAATTTCTAAGGCTGTATTCACACCTGAAAAGTCCTGTGGTCCAAGGTTATTATCGTTAACGAAAACTAACGAAATGACAAAAACTAGAACTGAAAAAACATTTTCGTTAACTGAAATAAATAAAAACTAGAATTAACCCTTTCATGCACAGTGGTCACTCCAGTGGACAGCTGTTCTCCAGCTGTTCTCATGTATATTCATGGATTTGGTCGTTTTAGTCGCATATCAGCCAACACAGTGGACGCTTATGCATCATCCCACACAACGCAATTCATCCCATTACTGTTCTTGATCAGCCTGATCTGCAGTTACATATTTGAGTGTAAATCAGCTGCTAATGGTTATTAGACTGTAATTAACAGGGTTTTTTTAAACTTTTTTTTTGGCATATCTGAGTAATAACTAGAGACCCAGGAAAGGAAAAGTTTTGGCTTTTTTACATTTAATAATTGTCTTGATTAGAAAAAGCATGATGTAACAGTTTTTTCAGATAGATTGAATGTCCTTTGCAGTGGACAGCATTTTTTCTTTTTTTTAATAATGCTGTGAAACTCTTGTCCCCCACAGAGGACAAAAATGCATTGCTGGATCTCAGGAGGTTATAGAATGTTAAAATGTGAGAACAGATTAACAGCATTACAAAAATGTATTTCATAGTTTTCACACAGTCTGTCAGTAAATGCATGGTGTCCAGCTGACTGGACATTTTTGTAACCCCATGAAAAATAGGTTCATAAAAAGAAAAAATTCAGTCATAGTGCTTTTTTTTCATGCTAAAGAGGAATAAAAATACTCAGGAAGAAAATCTTGATTAATGTTCTCATAATTCATGCATGAAAGAGTTAAAAGAAAAAAACCATACCAAACTGACACTGTATTGTGTGTTTACAAAACTAACTGAAACGGATAAAAGTTATGGATAAAATTCCCTTCGTTTTTGTCAGTGTTGGACTGATGTGAATTTAGTTTATTTCAGTCGAGCAGTTTTAGCTAGCAGCACCATATGATATTTAAGGGTCCGTCACTTGTGTTCACTTGTGGTTTCCAGTCGTCTTCTGGTCAACACTCTACCTGGAAACATGGAGACTGAAGCAGCAGAGTCCTGTCTGGGATTTATGTGAATACGACAGAGAAGAAGAGAAAAGATATGAAAAAAGTAAAACAAAACTAAAACTAAGCATTTAGAAAACAACCAAAACTAATAAAAACTAGCAAACCTGCTCTAAAAACGAATTAAAACAAACTGAATTAGAGAAAAAAAAAAGTCAAAACTAAATAAAACTAAACTATAATGAAAAATCCAAAACTATTAGAACCTTGGAGATGAACTGATGACGAAGTGAATCCTCACCTCCGTGTTCCACTAATACATGCGACTGATCTGCAGGTACACGCCAAGATGCAGTAACGCACCAATAAACTCAGAGAAGACGACGACCGACGGCTGTAAACGTGGACGTAAACAACACAGGATTTAAAATAATGGACTCTGCAACTGTTACAGGAGGATGGAAACGTAATTAACATGTTCATTAAATGTAAAACTCCACAGGACGTCTGTAAACCGACCAGGAAATAACAACTGCAGATACATTTAGGAGGAAACGAAGATGCTTAGGTGGAAGTTTTGAGCTCCTTTTTATAGAACAGATTAACACAAATAAAGCAGCTGCTAATTGTGTAGAAGACAAAACTCACATAGTTTGAGTCGTACGTAATCCGACACATACCGACGCTTGGTCAAGGTGTCGCGTTTTAAAGCTCTGAGTCGTACAACAGATGTGTGGACGAGGCCGCGGTTATGGTTGGTTTAGACACAAAAACAACTTAGTTAAGGTAAGGAAACGGGTCAAAGGGAGAAAACACACAAATAACCACAGCATGAAACAGGACACCAACCCTGGTCCAAGAGCGTCCACGTCCAAGGACGTACAGTAAAGACACGAAGTCCACGTCCAACATTCTGTTTGTCAGTTTAGTGAAGTTCTAACGTCCACACACATGTATTTGTCTCTGTATTTAGATCCAATCTGGACATATGTGAAGTATGTACAAGGAAAAATTATAGTTTCACAGAAAAAAAACAGCGTCGACAAAGCAAAGTGGTCGTATTCATTGTGATGTCCCTTTAGCCTTCCAAGATAAAGCAAAAATGAAGAAAATAATCAGCAAAATGTCCATAAAAGAACAATATAATCAACAAATATGAACAGAAAAATCAAGATGAACAAAATAATCAACAAAATGAACAAATATGAACATAGAAATCTACATTCAACAAAATCATCAACAAAATAAACAAATGAGAACAAAATAGTCAACAAAATGAAACAAATGTATTAAATAATCAATTAATTTAACAAAAATCAGCAAAATAAAGCAAAAACAAACAAAAAGAATCAGCAAAAATGAATAAATATGTTTGAAATAATCAACAAAATGTACAAAAAAGAACAATATAATCAACAGATATGAACAGAAAAATCAACAAAATGAACAAATATGAACATAAAAATCAACGACATTCAACAAAATCAACAAAATGAACAAATAACAAAATAATCAACAAAATGAAAAAAATGTATTAAATAGTCAATAAATTCAACAAAAATAAGCAAAATGAAGCAAAAATGAACAAAGAGAATCAGCAAACATGAACAAATATGATTGAAATAATCAACAAAATGTACAAAAATGAACAATATAATTAACAGATATGAACAGAAACATCAACAAGAGGAACAAAATAATCAACAAAATGAAAAAATGTATTAAATAATCAATAAATTTTATTTATTTATTTATTTATCTTATTTATTTTAATTTTTTGATTAACAAAATGAACAAATATGAACATAAAAATTGATGAAATTCAACAGAATCATTAAAATGAATAAGAACAAAATAATCAACAAAATGACAAAAAATTATTAGTCAATAAATTGGACAAAAATAAGCAAAATGAAGCAAAAACAAGCACAAACAATCAACAAAAATGAACAAATATGATTGAAATAATCAACAAAATGAACAAATGAGAACAAAATAATCAACAAAATGAAAAAAATGATGAAATAGTCAATAAACATGGAGACTAAAGTTGGGAGAAAGCAGCAGAGTCCTGTCTGGGATTTATTAGAATACGACCACAGAGAAGAAGAGAAAAGAGACCACTGAACTAAAACTAAACTAAAACTAAGCATTTAGAAAAAAATTTAAACCAATAAAAACTAACAAACCTGCTCTAAAAATGAATTAAAACTAAGTGAATTAGAGAAAAAAAAGTCAAAACTAAATAAAACTAAACTAGAATGAAAAATCCAAAACTATTATAATGTCGGTTCCTTGTAACAGCTTTTTTGCAGCCGCTAAAAGTACCTGAACCAAATATACAGGGGTTGGACAAAATAATGGAAACACCTTCACCTCAAGATGATAATGCCCCAATCCATACAGCTAGAACTTGTTAAAGAATGGCATGAGGAACATTCTAATGAAGTTGAGCATCTCGTATGGCCGGCACAGTCCCCAGACCTCAACATTATTGAGCATTTATGGTCAGTTTTAGAGATTCAAGTAAGACGTCGATTTCCACCGCCATCGTCTCTAAAAGAGTTGGAGGGTATTTTAACTGAAGAATGGCTGAAAATTCCTTTGGAAACAATTCACAAGTTGTATGAATCAATACCTCGGAGAATTGAGGCTGTAATTGCCGCAAAAGGCGGACCTACACCATATTAAATTATATTTTGTTGATTTTCTGAGGTGTTTCCATTATTTTGTCCAACCCCTGTATGTTGTTTCCCACTACATTTCCATCAAACCAGTTACACAAATACAGTCCATCACAGCACATTGGAATCTCATCCCCATTATTTGTTGCAACACTTCACACACCATCTCCCAGAACACAGTCATCTGATCCCATTTCCAACAGACGTGTGTGATCTACATGGAATTCTCCACATTCCCTCCAACATTTCTGCTGTCCATCGCTGCAGCTTTTCTGGAAACTGTGAGTCAGAGTCCGTCTGTGTGGCCGACATGTGCCCATCTTATATATGTGTACGTTGGACTGGACTCCCATCATGCACCACAGAGTTTGCAGACATGGTATGTTCATGTAGCATGTGTGGGTCATGTAAAGGTGTGAACTTCAGCTGTGCTTTTATCTCCTGGACGTCACACTGAAGACGGAGTTTGGATTTGACTGAAAACTGGAATATTTCTCTAACCATTAGTGATGTCCCAATATGGATTTTTTTGGTTTCCGATCCGATTTTTTTTAGGATTAGTTTTGCCGATACTAATCTGATACCGATCCAATACCGACTTATTCCAATAGAATTTTGATTTGAATTTAGAGTCATTATTTATCGGTTATTGTGCTTTTATTTTACTGTGGATCACGGTTGGGCTGAATGTGGAACCTGAACTAAAACAACTATGACACCTTTGACTCTTAATAACTAGTATCATCTTTGCACTTTCCAAATTCCTACTGTGGGACAAATTAAATTGGGTCGGGTCAAATAATTCCACAAAAGTCTCGCGGGTTGAAAAAAACCGGATTCACACATCACTACCAGACGTCAAAGTGAAAGTGAAACCTACAGATGCTTTACTGAGTCCTCTAAGCCTCCCGCTGCAGCTTCTCCCTACCTTTGGAAACTTTAATTTGAGGAAGCAAGAGAAAAATGTTGATTATGAGAATAAAGTCAAAATAGTCTGAAAACTTTGTAATATTTTTTTAATGAGAAACAGAAGAGTTCAATTAGAAAAACTCCAAATATGAGGAAAAATGTTTATTTTTATTGATTTCACTTTATAGTATCATTTCATACTAGATATTTATATTACAATAACAAAGAGTCATGATATGTGAAAATTAATACATTATCCTATTATATAATACACGTTTCGGCCCCGCCCTGTGTCCGTCCGTCCCATTGATGTCTGATCGATGTTGCAGCACGGGACGCGGGAGGGCGTTTGGATGCAATGCCGCTGTTGCACCACAGGAGGACGTTTTAGCCACGGGTACACTGCCGCTAGTCAAAAAAATAAGTACATAAAAAATTTAAGCCATAATAGTTTAAGGAAAAAGTCGATAAATATTAATATAATAATAATAATAATAATAATAATAATATATTTGACTATAGTGCAAGAAAGGAAAAAAGTACAAAAGTACAAAAAACAGTACTAGGGCTGTGTATCAGCAAGAATGTGGTGATACGATACTAATCACAATACTAGGATCATGATACGATATATCCTGATATATCATGATACTGTTAAAAAGGCAATTTTTGTTTGTTTCTTTTTTTTAAATGATTATTTTCTTGAACAATTGAATTACACCAGAAATCTGCACAAATACGAAACACACTTTTATTTGATCAGAACAGGATCTGATGCTAAATCATAAAATGTTCGTGTGTTCAAACTGAAGTTCTGTTTTCCAGACATTCCAGTTTCAGATCCTGTTCAAATGTTCAGATTCTATTAGTTCACAACTAACATCAGAACAGGATTTGAGTTCAGTCCCAACAAAGGAACGAACATTATTTAATGAAAGAGTGTTAAATAATAATAAATAAAATACAAACACGAAAGAAAAACAAAAAAACAAAAATGAGCCTCCACATTTGAATAAATACTTAAAAATATTGATATAGTAATTTTTAATATCGATACAGTTTTGTGAAATGAAATATTGCAATATACTGCAGAACTGATATTTTCTTACAGCCTTAAAAAGTACAGGGAAAAAAATAAAAACAGTGCTCTGACTATAGATAATAACTTTCTACCATAACTAACCATCACCATATTGAAAGTTAAGTTCTTCCTGATAAAAAGTGCGAATTATTCGGCCAAAAAACACTTTTATTGCAAAAACAACATAAATCAATCCACCTGTTATAATGGGAGTCAGTCCCTCTGGGGTTAAAACGAGTCCTAAAGCTCTAAGGTCCACGTTCCTCATCTGAATCCCGTCTCTTCTGTCACGTGCGTTCTAACAAACATCCGTCACGTGTGCGTCTGCTTTGTTCACGCCTGCTGCCGTGTTTATTTGGGGAAGACGTGGAAGGTGTTACAATGCATGTCCCATAAAGTCGACAGGATTCCTCCGTGTCGTTGTCCTACTGACAGCTTTATGGAGGCCACGCTGACCCCTTTCACTGACTGGAATTCTTTCCTGAAGACTGGAAATGATGAAACAGGAGGCAGAAAACACCGGCCTCAGCCTGGATGAAGGAGAAGAAGCGTTTGCAGATGACGCTGCTCTAATTCAGGCTTAGTTCAGGTTCCACATTCAGCCCAAGTAGATCTAAAGTGGATCAGAACAGTTCAATAATAACAGAATAACCTAGAAATAATGATATTAATAATAATTTTTTCTTTGCGTTTGTGCAAAAAATTACTAATTTACAAACTATCCAAACAAAAATAAAAGATGTGGATAACCTCAAAAACTTTTTCTTAAGAAAAATAAGTGCAATTTTAACAATATTATGACCCAACTTCAGATCTACAAAGGCACAAAACATTTAGTAACTGGAAGAATGTTGTTACAATTACACTTCATTTTCTTCAGACATTTCAGGTTGTTCATATTTTTTCTGATCATTCACATTTTATTATTTAAGGATAGTTTGTTAATGTAAATATTTTCTTAATTAAATGAGATTTTTTGCACTAAAACAGAATTATTTTGAGTTGTCATTATTTATAGGTTATTATGTTATTTTATTTTTAACAAAAATGAGCAAAATAATCATCTTCAGTAACCCTGAGTCTGTTGTGTTTAAGTGCTTTTGTTGTTGAAAAATGGCTGAAATGCAGTTTATGGTGACCTGCTACTTGGATAAAACAGTTCTGGACATGTAAATTCATCTGATACAGCATTTTTTTTTTTTTTTTTGTAAATTTTGTATACTATAAGTGTACAAAATCATCGGCTAACAGCAGCAGAACATTAATATTGCTCAAAAGGAATTGCTCAAAAGCTCAGAGGTTCTTTTCATCTCGTGCATCAACATTTTGTCCCAGTTATCCGGTGGAAAATACAACGTGAGGGGGCGTTCATGTGCAGTTTTCCAGTTCGTAACTCGTATTTCCCATAATCCCCATAGCACCTGAAGGCAGCATAAGTGTAGTTCTGTTCCAGTGGAGTCTGTGACTGGACTTCATGTCATGTTTGTGCAGTTCTTCATTAAATCAGCGGCTCAGAGGCTGTTGTTTGTGTTGGATGGGAGTCGGGTCAAACATGTCCTGGTTTCCTTTATCGTCCCCCGTCACCTCCGTCTTCACAGACACAGTGTGTGAATCTGTGTGTTCTCATTTCCCTCAGTGCGTTTTCTGTGTTACATGCATCAGAGGAGGACAGACGGACAGACGGACGGGTCCTGACGGGTCCTGACGGGCCTGTTAGTGGACATGTGATCCGTCCTGATGTAATGCTGCAGTCGATCCCCCGACTCTAATAGATTCTCAGTCGTATTTCACAGCCTCGGTCCAACACACACCAACACCGTACTCACACAGACGCACGTCATTTACAAACCAGGATAAATAATAAATAATAACCTGTGACCGTTTAATGGGCCTCGCTTCCCACCAACCCATGCAGTAATGTTTCTGAAACTTGGTCCATTTATTTTTACCGCATCTGCTTTAAGAAATAGCAAAGTGTCCAAAGAATCTACGTTAAAATGAAGGAAGTAAAAGTATAAAATGGTCTAAGAGTGTTTTTGTGGCGACTTCCACATAAAATTTTCTCCACATTTAACCTCTTCTTCTTTTTCTTTCATTTTTTTTTTTTTTATATTTTTTAATTAACCTCCTGAGACCCAGGAAATCTCAGCAAAGTACAAGCTTTTTTGTTTTTTATTAAATCAGTGCCTATATTGGAAACATCATGATTAAACAGTTTTTTCAGATGCAGTTTTTAAAATGTTTATGGAATGTCCTTTGTGGTGGACAGTTTTCTTTTCTTTTTTTTTGTATAAAGCTGTGAAACTCTTGTCCATAAATGTGGACAGAAAACCCATAGCTGGGACTGAGGAGGTAAAGTTAAATTATACATTTACATAAACATGTACTTAGAAATAAGGAACCACACAGACACAATACAAAAAAAAAATTAGACAACAAACCTACAAACCTATTAAACATAAAAAAAGAGACCCCCCCCCCAAAAAAAAAACAAAACACCACAACAACAAAAATAATAAGATAAATACTATCTTTAACTCCTCTTTAAAGTGCTCAGGGCTCATTAAGAGTTAATATAATGCATACTAACAACACATTTCTCCGTCAAAAGGACATAGGAGACAGCAGGACATTTAACCTAAATAAGTGATTTATCTCCATTTATTATAATATTATCCTCTGTATTTAGCATTTTTCAGTAAATATCAGGTATTACATTTCCTTATGACCATGTATTTGTTCATAAAAGCTCAGAGTAAATATAGATGATTAAAAATGGAGAAAACTGGAGAAAAGGTGAGTTTTTCAGCAAAATCTCTCATTAACTGAACATAAACCCACTGTGTCCGTCCACTGTCATTGATCCAACTCCATGGGTTTTACTGGGGAATCAATGTTGTAGAAGATGATGGTGTTTCCATGGTAACTACGGAGCCTCTGAATGTCCAAATGGGTCATATCTGATGACCATGAAAAGATAAAGAACTGTATTTTACACCAATTATTTACATGTATCAATGGTATTGGTGGATCAACAGGTATTCAGCAGTTCCATCAGTAGATGTTTTCATGTCCTCAGTTCACCTCTGGACACATAAAGGTCTAAAACTACCGTCAAACCCAGTAGAATCTCAGTAACTTCCTCTTAAAGCGTCAGGTCTGTGGGTTTTCTCTACAGAGCTGCTCACATGTGGATTTGTGGTTGAAGTGTAAAGAGGTCATGTGACCAGCAGTGGTCGAACACAGAGTGAGGCCTGTGCTGCCGACAGGAAGTGGAGAACCGACGCATCGCACCAGGAACTGGCGGCTTCAGGGCGACGTTCAGCTTCAAACCGACCACAGCTGACTGTAACTGAAGGGTCACTGTGTTTGTGAGGTTCAGGACTCAAACCACAGGACGTCACAGCGCCAGGAACACCAACGGCGAACCGCAGCCTGCATCGGACACATGGGACCAGGCCTGTTCTGAAGGTCCAGGAACACCAACGGCGAACCGTGGCCTGCATCGGACACATGGGACCAGGCCTGTTCTGAAGGTCCAGGAACACCAACGGCGAACCGCGGCCTGCATCGGACACATGGGACCAGGCCTGTTCTGAAGGTCCAGGAACACCAACGGCGAACCGCGGCCTGCATCGGACACATGGGACCAGGCCTGTTCTGAAGGTCCTGGTCTGGTCTGTGGGGAGTCACTACATTCTAGTTCTTTTACTGATTCATTTAAGCTCAGGACCTTTTAGAGACCCTTCAGTTTTTTATCTCACCGGCCAAGAGACCACGAGCTACAGTGAGAGCTCTGTATACGGTGACGTCTTCGTCATCTTTGGCGTTGTTGTCTTCGTCATAGTCTTCATCATCATTGTCGTTGCCATAGTCTTTGTCGTCTGTCAGTCATCTTCATCGTCTTCGTTGTTGTCTTCATCGTCGTCTTTGTCATAGTCTTTGTCAGTCTTTGTCGTTGTCTTTGTCATAATCTTCGTTGTTGTCATCGTCTTCATCATAGTCTTCATCGTTGTCATCGTTTTTGTCGTCATCATCTTCGTCATTGTCATCATCTTTGCCTTCATCGTCTTAGTCATAGTCTTTATCATCGTCGTCTTTGTTGTCGTCATCTTCGTCGTTGTCGTCATCTTCACCTTCATCATTGTCTTCGTCATAGTCTTCATCATTGTCATCGTCTTTGTTGTCGTCATCATCTTCGTCGTTGTCGTCATCTTCACCTTCATCATTGTCTTCGTCATAGTCTTCATCATTGTCATCGTCTTTGTTATCGTCATCATCTTCGTCATTGTTGTCATCGTCACCTTCATCATTGTCTTCATTGTTGTTGTTGTTGTCATTGTCATAGTCTTTGTCGTCGTCTTCGCCGTTGTCTTCCTCATAGTCTTCGTCATAATCTTGTAAAAAATCTTTCTTTAGAATATTGCTTATTTGCTTTGATATGAAAATTCATCATTTCATGTATGGAGGAATATTATTTTATTACTGTGAAATATATTTGGCAGTTAGACGATGAATGAATACGATGACGGTTCCATCTAGTATATGTATTTTTAATGAGCAAAATGCTTAAAAACTGCAAAAAAAAAAGATCTTTTACTTCCAATAACTGTAGTCCTATCTATGTACAGTATTAGTCCATTATCAGCTGCAGTTATTGCATTTTCAGAGGACTTTTTAATGCTAGGACAGTAATTTAAGAGTTTATTATTACATTCTAATATTTACATTTTCCAGACTGATGTGGTTTAAGGGCTGAGGAGATTCATGTGAGCAGACGAGTGGCTGAAAGAGTCACACCTTGAAGAAAAAACAGTTTTTCACACCACAGTTATGACGCTAACAAAACAAAGAAAACAGACGTGTAGTGACATCGAACTGCTGTGGTCTGGAGTAAAATCCAGAGTCTTAAATGAGCAAAAAGATATGACTGATTCCTTCAAAAAGTGTCAGAGACCAGCCTCCAAACCCAAACCAACTTCTTACAGATTCTCTGAAGAGTCTCCAGCAGGCGATCCAAACCTAAAACCCCGAAGTGTCGACATCTTTTCTTCCAAAACCCGACAGATCCATCACATCGTCATCTCCTTTTGTATTTTCTTTTTCCGTTCATCCATTAAATCCAAGCACATGGACCTGAACTGCTGAAAGCTGCGGTTTCCTGCTGAGGTTCGATCGATCCGTGGAAACCTCCTGGCACTTCTTCAGCCTCACGCTCCGACGATAAACGGAACCGAACACCATCAATTCCACCGAAATACTAGACTTTAAAAATGAACCAATAACATCAGGTGACGAGTCTGAGGTCAAACGGACCAGTTTATGTGTCGTCAGGCTGAAGCAGAGTCCAGGTTATGAAGACGCAATCTGATAGAAGCAGATGGTGGTTTTCTTCAATATTTCAGGAACTTTTTCCAGATACATTTTCTTCATTTTGTCCATTTCGTTCGTATTTGGTCAGTTTTCTTGTATATTTTATTAATTTTTCACTTTTGTTCAGTTTTGTTCCAGATAATGTTTTTTTTTATTTCCTTGATTGTTTTTCTGTTCATTTTGTTTGATTTATGGTGAAACATCAGTGCTTTTTGGCTGATTTTCATAGATTAATCATACAAAGATTAATGAATAAAGCGGCCGATTATTAATGTTCCACTTAATGGAGATAAAACAGCAGAAACAGGAGACAAGTGCTTTGAATTGAAGGTATTTACCAGCCTGAGAATCACAAATTCCTTGTGACTGGGTCAAATGAAAACATGTGCGTTGTGTTTGATGGTTCTGTTTTGCTGCTGAGCTTCATAAACCTCTGATTTACAATTAGAAAAATGGAAAAACTGGAACCACGAGAGAAGGATTAGAGCGTTGGCTGAAGGGTTGGTTGGTGTGTTTTTAGTGTTTTACATATGCAGACGTAGTTTTAATCATATGGAGATGTTTGTATTTTAGTGTTAACCCTTGGATGCCTGAGTGTCTGGACCCTAAACTCTGCCACAAATGGGTCAAAATGACCCGGGTTCAAATCAATGTGTTTTTGACACGTCAAGTTAAAAATAATAATTTGTGTTATATTTTGGTCCACAAAAGAATGATTTCATGTTTGGAATATTTTTTATTTTTCATGTTTTTAACATTTTTAACAATTTTTATTTATTTATTTATTTATTTTTAATATTTTGAAAATTTGAAAAGCAAACCATTTATAGTGTGTAGAAGCCAATAATGTAATAACACCTGATAACACAATAACGGCCGATAATGTAATAAATTTGCCATTTTTAAAATGTAATAGGCCAATAACGTAAAAAGTCCTGAACCGATTGTGTAATAGCTTTTGGCCAATAACGTTGTAACTTATTACGTTTTTGGCTCAGTCATTACATTTGCAAAGATTTTTTTTTTTTTTACCAGGCCAATAACGTAATAACCAGCCAATAAGTTCTAACATTATTGACCAAAAGTTATTTTGTTATCGGTTCAGGACTTTTATTACGTTGTTGGCCAGATATTACGTTATTGGTTTATTACATTTTAAGTATGGCAAATTTATTATGTTATCGTCAGTTATTACATGATTGGCTTCTTCATAGTGTATTATATGTACTATAATATATTAATAACAGTATATCCTCCTGATACCCGCTAATGTATTTTTGTCCTTTGTAGTGGACGAGAGTTTCACAACTTTGCATGAAAAAAAAACAAACGAAAAACGCTGTCCACTGCGAAGGATATTCCATAAAAAATCATAATTATAATATGTGTCTGGAAAAAACTGTTGCATCATGCTGTTTCCAGTCGAGGGAATTATTTAACGTAAACAAGCCAAAAAGTTTTATTTTCTTAGGTCTCAGGAGGATATAGGAGATATATATTATGAGTCCTTTGGTTTTACTGTTGAATGAATCAAAGGTTCAGATGTAATTCTATTGTAAGTTAATGCCGGTCATTTTGACCCAAATATGGAAGCCAAGGGTAGTAAAACAAAAACTACAGTTACATAAAATCCGTCCAATGTAAGTTAAAATTCAAACAGCATGAGGTCAATAACATGATTTTTGAATATGAAATACAGGGTGTCCCATAAGTCTCCATACATAGCAAAAATAAATGTTTCTTGACATAAACCATTTTTATTTATATAATATGCTCTATATGACTGCCATTTTGTCGGGAAAACATTTCAATGCGTGTCCTCCACTGCTGAAGAACTATAAAGAAGAAATATAAAGAAATACATGTTAGAACCATATATGTATGGAATGTATTATGTCTCCTATGTATGGAGACTTATGGGACACCCTGTAGTAACTTTTCATTGCAAAGATATTACAATAAAACAGCCTCAGCGGGTCAGTTTGACCCACTCATGCATCTAAGGGTTAAATTGTGATTGTTGGAGTTAAAAGTGTCATTTCCGACACCCGACTGTACAAATGTCATCTGTTTTTATTGAACGGTTTTGTTGTAGGACCCTCCTGATCCTGCCTCAGTACCACAGAACAGCTGATTACTCACTCAGTTTGTTTATCTGTGATTATTTGGACGCTCTGTTGTTTATTTCTGCTTTAAATCACCTTTAGGCGGTGCGTTGTCATGACTACGTCTTGTCCTGGGATCCAGAATGAGGCTCTGTGATACGTTTCACATTTCATTTTCAGAGGTTTAACTGTGAAGACGCCAGCATAGGATTAGAATGAGGGACACAGAAGTGTAGTTTAGGACCATATTTGAGCAGACGTTGCAGATCTTTATTCATAGATCTACATTTGTGGGATGGACGTTTTTTCTGATCATCAGACTTAACCCTTAAAGACCCAAAAATCCTCCATCGACTAAAATCATCTACTGATCTAAACTGTTTTATACCTGTTGATCCACTAATCCTATCAGTCCATGTCAGTAATTGGTGTAAAATACAGTTCTTCATCTGTTCATGGTCATCAGATATGACCCATTTGGATGTTCAGAGGCGCCGTAGTTACCATGGAAACACCGTCATCTTCTACAACATTGATTCACCAGTAAAACCCATGGAGTTGGATCAATGACAGTGGATGGACACACTGGTTTATGTTCAGATAATGAATAAAATGAACAAACATGAACTAAAAAAAAACATATGTAATAATAAATAATGTAGGAAATATAAGCAAAACATTTACTAAAATAAGGAAAAATGGATAAAACCAGCAATAAAATGAGCAAAAACGGCCAAAGTAATGAATTAAAGGAATAAAAATGAATAATAAATTAACAGTATAATATGTAACATGAAGAAAATAAGCCACAAACTGAAGTCATTTGAAGAAATTCTTTTGAAAAAGGGCAAGAAAATGAACAAAACAAATAAAATAATGAATGAAACTGACAAAATGAACAAAAGTGAATAAGACAATGTAGAAAATAATAAATAACGTGGAGAAAATAAGCAACAAAATGGATAAAAAATGTAAACTTTGATTCACCAGTAAAACCCATGGAGTCGGATCAATGACAGTGGATGGATACACTGGGTTTACGTTCATTTAATGACACTATGGACTGAAAAAGACACTTTCTTCAGTTTTCTCTATTTTTAATATAAGAATCCTCAACTTTACACTCATCTTTTATGAACTTCTACATGAGCAGTGAATTAAATATAGGAAAATGAATGATTTTCACCAAAAAACCCAGAAGAAAACAGAAGATAATATTACAATAAATGGTGATAAATTACTTACGAATGGTTAAATATACCGAAATGTTCATTTTGGAACTGTCATAAATGTCCCACTGGGTCCTTACGGGCTAAATAAGGCCTAGAGCCACATATTGGACAACGACGCATGAAACTAAATTAAGAAAATTATCTAGAAAACAATCAGTGTGTACGTGATTTTCACTCTTTTGTTAATTTTCTTGATTATGTTGTTAATTTTTAAATTATTTTCTGTTTTTTATTTTATTCATTTAGTAGTCAACTTTCTTGAATATTTTTGGAATTTCTGTAAATTTTCTATATTATCTTCTATTTTCTATGTTTTTCTAATTTTCTTGATTGAGCCTCTGAACATTCAAATGGCTCATATCTGATGACCATGAAAAGATGAAGAACTGTATTTTACACCAATTATTTCCATGTCTTAATAGGATTAGTGGACCAACAGGTATTCAACAGTTTGGATCAGTCGATGGTTTTGGTCTTTTAGGGTTAAATGAACGTTATGGTGAGCAGAACCGTTTCAGTCACAGTCGATGGTTGATAAACCCGGTTGACTTTAACTCCATCAGAGCACATCCACACAAACATCTGCGGCTCATAAATCAACAATTATACACATGTGGAATGATTAGAACAGGGTTCGACGAGGGTTCGAGGGTTATTTCTATGTAAATCAGAGCTAAGTTACTGATCCAAGGGTTAAAGTGAGTTATCAACAGTTCTGGTATTATCTGATCTATTTATGTCCAAAAACTATGGTACTTTTTTAATATTGTGGAACTCAAACATAGTCCAAATGCTCAGTGTTGCATATTTTCTTAATATTATCACAAATTTTTCTCTAATTCTTAAGGTGCTTTTAAGATTCTACAGACAAAACACAAACAAAATATTTTTTGTGTATTTTATCCTTTTTATGTCTAATTTTTATCATGCTTTTTAAGAATATTTGACTCAAACATGACCTAAGTGTTCAGTTTTGCATATTTTCCAGACCAGTAAAAAAAATAAGTGTCAAAAGAAAAATTACACTTCTCTTATTTCAGTTTGTTCATATTTGCTCAGGTTTTCTCCTTTTTTGTTACGCTAAAAATGACAACATTTGTAGTCGTCATTATTTATAGATTATTCTGTTATTATTTTACTGGTCTGACCCACTTTAGATCATGTTTGTCTGTATGTGGAACCTGAAGGAGTTTGACTCCACTGATTGTTTAATTCTTAAATGTAAGTTTTGTATTACACAAATTCATCCCATGGGTAGGACTGGACCCTTTGGCAGATGGGATTGGACCCTTTGGTGGGTGGGACTGGATGTTGGAGCCTTTCGGGGACAGGACTGGACCCTTTGGCAGATGGGATTGGACCGTTTGTGGGTGAGATTGGACCAATTGGTGGGTTTAATCTAGATGTTGGACCCTTCTGAAGGTGGGATTGGACCTTTTGACAGTCAGGATTAGACCCTCTAGCGGGTGGGATCGGACCCTTTGGCGGGTGGGATCGGACCCTTTTGCGGGTGGGATCGGACCCTTTGGCGGGTGGGATCGGACCCTTTTGCGGGTGGGATCGGACCCTTTTGCGGGTGGGATCGGACCCGTTGGTGGGTGGGATTGGACCCTCTTGCGGGTGGGATCGGACCCTTTGGCGGGTGGGATCGGACCCTCTTGCGGGTGGGATCGGACCCTTTGGTGGGTGGGATCGGACCCTTTGGTGGGTGGGATCGGACCCTTTGGCGGGTGGGATTGGACCCTCTTGCGGGTGGGATCGGACCCTTTGGCGGGTGGGATTGGACCCTCTTGCGGGTGGGATCGGACCCTTTGGCGGGTTTTGGCCCAGGGTCTGCATGTTTGCCTCCTGTGCTGCAGATGAATCCTCCCGTTTGTTCCTAATCTGATGCTCATTATCAGTCGTCATGTGTCGTCCTGATGCTCGTTCATCTTGTCGAGCGTCCAAACGTCACTGCAGAGAAACAGGACGGATCAGCTGTGGACTGTGGAGAGCAGCGCTGTGTTTACGGCCCCTCCCACCACAACAGAGGATCTGAGCATCTGAAGGTCCACACCAGGGGACGGAGTAAAGACCTCCAACACCCCCCCCCCTTCCAAACATCCCAATATTCAGATGTTTTCCATCGTAGCCCCCCCCCACGCCCAAATGGGACCTGTTAAAGCACAGAATTACATCAGAGAAGAAAGAGGAGGAGGAGGGAAACACAGAAACACAGAGGGAGGAAAAATTCCTCAACTATGAGGGAATTTTACTGCCCTCCTCCCTCTTCACGTCCTGCTCGTGTCCGTTCTGCTGCTGCTGCTGCTCAGTCAGTGAGTCTGAGGCCGATCAGGTAGGATGCATCTGCTCACACACTCAGATTTCTGCAAAAAAAAAAACATCACATTGTCTTCATTCTGCTTCTAAAACCAGGCTTTTCAACACACTCAACTTTCTGCACAGAAAAGTTTGCATTTTCCACATTTCGTCCCTGATTTATAAGATGCTTTTTGTGATTGTGCAGCTCCGACATCATTGAAATGTAACTAAACTCCAACTAAATCCTTATTCTGTGCATTTTTTATCCATTTTATTGCTGATGCTTTTTAAGATTCTGCAGCTCAAACATGAAGTCTATACGTTTGGTTTTGCATATTTTCTGAATTTTAACCCTAATATTTAAGATTCTGCAGCTCAAACGTCACTGAAATGTTAATGTTTGCATATGCTATTTTAATACTGAAGATGCTTTTTGTGATTCTTATAAAAAAAAGTCTAACTTTATTCATTCTGCTTCTAAAACCAGGCTTTTCAACACACTCTCAACTTTCTGCACAGAAAAGTTTGCGTTTTCCACATTTCATCCCTGATTTATAAGATGCTTTTTATGATTCTGCAGCTCCAACATCACTGAAATGTCAGTTTTTTGTATATTTTATTCTAATCCTTAAGATGCATTTTATGATTCTGCAGGGAAAACACCAGCTATGTCCTTATTTTGTGCATTTTTTTCCATTTTAATGCCGGTGTCAGTGAAGCTTTATAAGATTCTGCAGCTCAAATCTGGTCTAAATGCTTATTTTGTCCATTTTTTCCAGATACTTTTTATGTTTCTGTCAAGTAAACACCAACTGAATGCTATTTTTGTGCATATTTTATCAATTATATGGCCAGTGTTTATGGTGCCTTTCAGTGCTGCAACTCAAACATGGACTAAATTCTCAGTTTTGCATATGTTTTAAATTTTATCCCCAATTTTTCAGGTTCTGCAGCTCAAACATCATTCAAATGTCAGTTTTTGCATGTTTTATTCTGATACTTTAGATGCTTTTTTTATCATTCTGCAGACCAAACTCCATCTAATTCCTTATTTTGTGCATTTTTTTATTCATTTAATTTTAGTGCTTATGATGTTTTTTAAGATTCTGCAGCTCAAACATGGTCTAAATCCTGTGTTTTATCTATTTTCAGAAATTTACTCTAATTTTTGAGACAGTTTTTAGTGCTTTTGAAAGATTCTGCAGCACAAACATCAGCTAAATAATATTTTTTTCTATATTCTAGCAATTTTATTCCTAATTCTTGAATGGATTTTGCTGTTATTGCATGCCTTGGTTATAGATTTTCACCAGATTTTGTATTGTTTTTTTTTATTAAGTAAGCAGGCATCTCATTTTTGTCTAAGCTGATAATGAATATTTTTGAATATTTTTAAGTTTTTTAGGGTATATTAAAGCATATTTTTCATCATAGTACAAAAAAACTGTCTACTTTTATCAATTTAGCTAAAAAAAAATCTATATTATAAATATATTTTCTGCAAGTTTTTATTAATTTTCACTTTTGCTGAATCCATAAAGTCTTTATTAATGCCTAATATTCTGTTAAATGTTGCTCATTTTATCCCACTATTGAAAAAAACATGCCTGAATTCAGTAAAACTCCAACATTAACAGGATGAATCAGCCCGTGACCTGATGGTAAACACTGATTCCATCCACACGGAGGCGCTGGTTGATGCTTCCACAGCAGGTGAATTTCTGTAGGAACTCGTCTGAATCGTTGCGTATATTTCGTGTGGCGTCCATATGACCCGGGCTTGTAAACGTCATGATGGATTTCCCAGCGTCCGTCTGTCTAGACCTCAGCTGCAGAAACATAAAAACCCATGAACGCTGTGATGGACGTCTGTTATTACAGCCTCGACACCTCGTTCAGCATCGGATCATCAGTTTTTCATTAAATCTGTATCAGTTATTGAGTTTTAAGGTGACGTTCACCTCAGATAGAGGCTTCAGGTGGAAATAAGGAATCCACCAGTGTGTTATTGATCATTATTAATGATCAATGACGCTTAAAGCTGATATTAAAACCGACAAAAGCCGAACTTTACAGTTAAAACAAACATCTAGGACCAATATTTTAGATTAACAAAAAACATAACAAAAAACACTGACCAATCAGAGAAAACCGAGGTATGGAAACACACCACAGGCATGAAAGAAAAATACATTAGTCACCTGATCTGTTAAATAAATAAGTCAAGTATCAGCTAGGGATGTGACAATTACCGGTATAACGATAAACTGCGGTAAAATCACAGACGGTTAGTATTACCGTTTAAATTCTAATTCTCATGATAACCGTGTTTGATTACCGCACTTTTAGGGGAAAAAACACCTACGTAAAGATCTGCTTTTATGTCAAATATTTGAGTATAGTTTTAATTTATTACAGTTTTAATTTTATATACCTATTATTTGGAACCAATATTCACTTTTAAAGTCTTTGAAAAGGTTCGTTAAGCACCTGTGTGTTATTTATGCAATAAATGATATACATTTTTCAAATTGGATTTTATATTTTTGTTTGTGTTTTTTTGTCCTTTTGTGTTTTTATAGTAGGTTAAAGTGAAAAAAAATAATAGACAGATGATATAAATGAAGTTGTGCTGAAAAAAAGATCCCAAGCATGGTTATAGTGAACATTTGTTTATATAGTATATAAAGGCAAAATCAAAAGGACTGAAAAACGGACAAAAGAGACTCAGACCACTAAGGGTTAATATTTGAATGTTTCTGCAACAGAAGGGACATTGTGCCAATTATTATTATTTTTTTTTTAAATACAACTTGGTTAAATTATTTCAGTGTGTGTATCAGTACTTTTTGAACATTTTGAGCACAGTTTCAACAATACTGCGATAATAATGATAACCGTGATAAATTTGGTCACAATAACTGTGATATGAATTTTCATATCGTTACGTCCTAGTAAGAGCATTGTCTGAAAACATGGAGTCAAATAGAACACAGCTGATTTTTATATGAAAATAATGAGAAAATTCATGAAATCACTAATATTGCCGTATGCTGATGATATTTAACCCTTTGATGCATAAATGGGTCCAAATGACCTGGTGATGTTTTATTGTACGTCTTTTGTAATGAAAATATATTATTTCATATTCCAGGTATTCCTCAAAAAACATGTTATTGACCTCATGATATTTAAAATTTGAACTTACCTTCTATAGATTTGATGTAATTGTAGTTTTTGTTTTACTCCCCAAGCTTCCATCGTTGGGTCAAAATGACCCACATTCATTTACAATAGAATTAAATCTGAACCTTGATTCATTCAACAGTAAAACCAAAGGACTCACTCACTGAATGGATGTGGATATTGTTCTATTGTGTTATATATTCTATATTCTGTTCTATTCTGTATTCTAATTCTATATTATATACTAGTGCGTTGACCCGTGTGGATCCACAGGTTCCAGATGTGGTCGTTTTTATGCTGTTGTGTATTTGTGCATGCTGTTCTGCATTTGTCCAGCCGTCACCGCCAAAGCATTCTGGCCATAGCAACATGATATAAGGCTGTTGTGTTCAGAATGACTAATATCTGCCAAAATAGTGGTCCGATCAACTTACCGTTTTCATTAGTCTGTTCATTGACCAAAAACGCTTAAGTATGACAACCTGCAGCAGTCAGCTGTGTACGGAGTTAGTGTGAATCTGCAGACACACACACACACATATACACACACACAATACACACACACACACATACATGCACACATACATGCAGCTATGCACACACACCAGGGCCACTTGGCTTTTGTAATATAGATTATATAATATATACAGAGGTGTGTAATCCCAGCTCGTACAGTAAAAGTCCTGCCGTGCACTAGTTCCTACCTGTTCACTTAACACAGGTGATTCCACTAAGTCTCCCTTCATCTACCTGGATGAGGAGTTGTGCTCGTCCCAAATGGGCAGGTTCAGTGAGTGGTTGGAACAAATTCATGGCAGGATTTTTACTTTATGGAGCTGGGATTACCCACCTCTGACTATATATATATATATATATATATATATATATATATATACAGGGTGGGGAAGCAAAATGTACAATGAACATTTAGTTGTTTTTTCTCAGCAGACACTACGTCAGTTGTTTTGAACCCAACATATACTGATGTCATAATCATACCTAACACTATTATCCATACCTTTTCACAAACTTTTGCCCATATGAGTAATCAGGAAAGCAAACGTCAAAGAGTGTGTGATTTGCTGAATGCACTCGTCACACCAAAGGAGATTTCAAAAATAGTTGGGGTGTCCATAAAGACTGTTTCTAATGGAAAGAAGAGAATGACTATGAGCAAAACTATTACCAGAAAGTCTGGAAGTGGAGGAAGCAACAAAAAAACGGACCAAAGCTTTTATTAAAGCTCTCAAATCCAAAATCCTAAAGGATCCAACCAAATCCATGAGAAAAATGGCAACTGAACATGAGGTAGACAACAAGAGCGTTAGAAATGCAGTAAAATATGATTTGAAGATTTAAATTCTCATGACTTTCAATAACTAAACTGGCTCATACACTGTCTTTCAATCCCTGCCCTCAAAATATTGTACATTTTGCTTCCCCACCCTGTATGTGTATATATATATATATATATATATATATATATATATATAGTAAGCTTTTCAAATTTCCTAAATATTTTTAAAAGCATTTTAAATTGTTACAAATGTAGTTTTTAAAAAAATCAAACATGAAATCATTCTTTGTGGACCAAAATATAATACAAATAATTATTTTTAACGTCACAAATGACAAAGTGTCCTAAAACACATCGATTTAAACCCGGGTCATTTTGAGTGGAGGGTCCAGACCCTCAGGCACCGAAGGGTTAAAGTTGGGAATCTGAAAACCAGTGGAATCCTGTGGGAAAGTTGACTTTAAAACCTTCTTCCATCATTGATCAAATGTCTTATGGTCGCAAAGTGAAAATAATTTCACTAAATAGAATATATGACGCATAAAACCCTGGTACCAGTTCAGTTTGTGATTCCACGCTGAATTCGAGGATCTGATATTTTATCACCAGATAAATCTTCATCCCCTGAACTGGCTGTGTTTGGTGTTTTCTTAACCTACACTGTGGAGAAAGTGTGGAAAGTCTTAATCTGAGGACAAGCTTATTTGAGTTCTGAGCTGCCAGAGGACATGCTGAGTTTGGACCCCCTTAAATAAACTGGATCCACTGGGTTTTCATTTTTACTTTATTTATAACGTTTATTTAATAGGAACAATGTAAATTACTTCGTATAACTTCTGCCTGTTACAAATAAGCTGTAGTAACTGATGGTTCACATAAAACATTGTATCTGTTGGTCGTTTCCATCTCCGGTCCATTCATCTCTTCCTCAGCAGAGCAGAACTCATCTCTTGTAAATGTTTTAACCCTTTCTTATGGATTGACACTTTTTTTTTTTTACAGCCTTTTGCAAACAGTTAACACAGATGTCATTCAAGCAGCCCAAAGCCACTGTTGTAACCATGGTAAACCCAAACAGAAACCATATATTCTTCATACTACTAGAACCTTACTTCCATCAGTCTGGAACCGTCTGAAGCACCTGTTTGACGCTGTTTCACCCAAATCTACAGTCAGCACCAGTCTGCAGCTGACCCCAGGACCCTCATTGACTCTTTTATTTTCTGTCATAGATCTGATTTGGGTTCATTTTCTGTCATATTTACAGTATTTCAGTTTCAGCCACAGTTTGAACTCAAATAATACCATGAACTCAGTCAAAGTGGGCTTCAAAGTGTTTTGCTGGCTGGAAACCGTTCTTTGTCAGATGGTAAATTTGTCCCATATCTGATGTAGAAACACAACAAATGAACTGTGTGTTTTGTTATAGTCATCTGTTATGTAATGAGTGATTGGACGAGCTCATACATTTGTTTGCAAATTGTGTCGTTTGAAGGTTAAATTAGCTTTTGTTTCATATTTTAAATGTTTCGTCACAGTTAGTCTTTTGCAAATGAAAGGTTGTCATTTTTGACCATGAGTGTCGGTGTTTAACCCATACAGACCCAGGGCTACGTCTGGGGCAAGTCCCTAATGAGTTTGTCTCTATTTAACCTTTTTAAAGTTGATTATCACCATTTATCGTCATTTTATCCTCTCCATTTTACATTTTTTCAGTGAAACTTAGGTATTTACCTGTATTAATTAATGATAATGTTCTTAATCATCATGCTGAGATTACAGTTAGAGGGTTACTTTACTGAAACAGAGAAAAACTTGAGGGAAAAAGGGACTTTTTCACCAAAATCTATCATTAACTGAACATAAACCAGTGTGTCCATCCACTGTCATTGATCCAACTCCATGTTGTAGAAGATGACATTTGTCGCCTGTTTTATTCTTTTTTTCTTCAATTTTGTTCAGTTTGTGGCTTATTTTGTGAATATTACTTATTATTTGTTGATTTCTTATTCATTTTTGCTCATTTTTATTCATGACCTTTGCCTCTTTTTGTTCATTTTGTGCTTATTTTATTATTTTTTTTCCCTTATTTTAGTAAATTTTTTGCTTATTTTTTCCCACATTATTTGTTATTTTGTAAGGGTTTTTTTTATTCATTTTGTTCATTTTATCCACTGTCATTGATCCAATTCAAGGTTATAATAGTTTTGGATTTTTCATTATAGTTGAGTTCTTATTTAGTTTTGATTTTTTTTCACTAATTCAGTTAGTTTTAATTATTTTTTAGAGCAGGTTTACTAGGGTTTTTTTTTTTTAGTTTTTCATATTTTCTAAATGCTTAGTTTTAGTTTATTTAGTTTCCTACAGGTTCCTGGAGGTTCCTGGAGGTTCCTACAGGTTTCTGAAGGTTCCTGCAGGTTCCTGGAGGTTCCTACAGGTTCCTACAGGTTTCCTACAGGTTCTTGGAGGTTCCTACAGGTTCCTGCAGGTTCCTGCAGGTTCCTACGGTTCCTGAAGTCCTACTGGGTTCTCCCTGTCCTCGGTTGCCAGGTTTTACAAGAGCTGTGCTCAGAGTTTTCTTTGGCTGCTGAACACTGGCCTCAGTGTGAAGGGAAAGAGGAAAAGACTCAGATTAAAGATTAAAAAAAAAAAACAGCAGTGAGTTGACGGTGAGGAGAGGCGGAGGTTTTACCGCCGATTTTCTCCAATGTTTCGACCGTAGAAACTGAAGCAGCTGCTGAGTTTTACCGAGTTTGAGTTTGCATTGAAGTGGATCAGCAGCAGGTGTGAATTATGGGAAAGGAGAAGACGAGGAAATATGTCAAATATGTTAAATATGTCCAACGTGTCCTCATACCTGAACCAGGACAGAATTTACAGACAGAAAACCCCTCTGATGGAGTTCAAATAGTGCATTATTTACCTTTAGGCTGTGGAAATGCACGACGGAGGTTCAGTTTAGGAACAAATAACCAGACGATCAGAACCATCATGGTCTGCTGTGGTTAAAATTACTGAAAATGTAATTAATAACTGATATGTAAATTTAAGGCTGAAGACGTTTTAAAAAGGACTGACTTGTTTTAAAAAGGAGCAAAATATGAATATGTTGTATTTTTACAGCACTTTTTGGATGAAATCTTGTTGTCATTAAGACTCATGAGTGAAAGGGAGTTTTTGGGATTTTTTTCTTAAATCTGATACTGGAGAGGAAAAAAAAAAAAAACATGCAGCGAAATCCCTGTCTCTGTTGGTACTGTCAGTGGAAACACACTGAGGTTTTTTCCAAATGCAGGTAAACGATAAAAGCTTCTGTGGTGGAAAAGGGACTCATGTCTCAGACTTAGTTTCATGTTGAACTCTTTATATAAAACTCACTCAGTACATGGTTACAGACACTTCTTTGACTGAATGTATAAATATGGCTTAACCCTCTGGTATCCAGGTGAGTATATTATGCACACTTTTTATTTCATGTTTATAAAAGGTGTCATTCTGAGTCAGTGTTTTACCTACAGCGGCGTTTCCCAGATCTGTCCAAAGTCGACTCTAACGGGACATTAACGGGTGGGTTTTCTTCCAGGTGTAAACCCTTCGCAGACTCGGACGAGGACATGATCGTCGTCTGATCGTCGAACCCATCCAGAAAAAAGGTCACCTAATCAACCGTTCACCGTTCACCTGCTTCAGCTCCGCCCACAGCCATGCTACGCTCCGCCCCCTCCTTCCTCTCCTCCTCCCCCTCTTCCTCGTCCTGACCCCGACAGCCTGCCAGGAGTTAGAGGTCAGAGGTCAAAGGTCACCCAGGACACCAAACCGGATGCTATAAAGGTAATTCAGCAGGTGGTTTAATGATGGATGAGTTTATACAGATGTTTCATAATCGATCAGTTAAAGGTCGATCAGGAGTGGATTTTATTGGATGATATAAATTATATTTATTAACAGTTTAATAGATTCAATGAATACGGAAGAGGATAAGGGTCCTGGAAAAAAAAAACATTAAGGTCCAATAATATTTTATTATTATTATAATTATTATTATAATTATTATTATTATAATAATATTATATTATTATTATTACTAGCATTGTACCCGTGGTGCCATTGTACGATAGCATGATAAGCAGAACTTGTCTGCCACCACTATCCATTTGTAAACTAACATTTAATCATACATTGTGTAGGTAATAATTTGAGCCAACATGTGAGGCATGAAGGGAAGAGCATGTATGTGTTTGGCCTGTTAAGCATGATTACATTCATGCAGCGGTAGTGAACTGCAGCCTGCACAGTGTGGTGTGGTCTGGTAGGACGAGAAATGTCATGAACGGCAGCAGAACCACCAGTGTTGGGCAGATGACTTTGAAAAAGTAATTAATTATAGTTACTAATTACTTTTCCAAAAAAGTGATCTAATTAGTAACCAAATTACTCCCTCATAAATGTAATTAGTTACCAGGGAAAGTAGTTATTGTGTTACTTTTTTTTGAAAAACCATCAAATATGTAAAAGGAAACTGATTTTTGAGCGTGTTTCATGACCCGTTACATAGAGTAGAACAGCAGACAGGTACTGAAGACCAGGACTGTGGTGAGGCCGGGGTCCACCGGGGCCCGGCCGGGGACCACCGGGCCCGGCCGGGGACCACCAGGGCCCGGCCGGGGTCCACTGGGGCCCAGCTTTTCTACCACATGAATGCATGTCTGCATTTATAGAAGCAGATGCTCCTCCAGTTAATGCCACATCTGCACTTCTTTCAGTGGCTCCTCCCTGACCCAGCGGTAAATGCCTTCAGTCCAGTCAGTCGGACTGTCACTGATAACTCCTCCCCTAAATTAGCTGTGCACGTAGCTGCATTCAAGTGAATGGGATGTGCTGGGACAACTCAAACTCACAGATGTCATTAGTGGTTCAGGTGAAGGCAGCGTGGACAACTCAGACTCATGGACACACAGGTGACGTATGAAGGCGGTGTGGGCAATTTGAATAGAAGAACGGCACGTAAACAAATGACTTGCAACGAATCGGTTCTTAGTGTTCATTTAAAAGAGCCGTTCAAAAGACTCAACTCGTCCACGAACGTCACGTCTTTCATGCCTGGCTGAGCGAGCCAGGACAGATAAAATCGGCCAGAATACCTCACAACATTTGAATACAGACATAAAATTGTGCCTAGTAGATAGTCAGGTAATGTTTGTATTCATTTAGCGAGTTTGGCAGCGATGGGGCCTGTGAAGGCTGAGGAACACCTGTACAAACGCCCACCTGTGATGGAACATCGACAAAGACGCGCTTAATCGGACAAAGACGTGCAGACTGTCCATTATAGCAGGATGAGAACAAAAGTCTGAAGTCTGACTTTAATCTCATAATTCTCACTTCTTCCTCAGAATTCTGGCTGTTTTAAATATTTTTTTTTATTATTGCTCTGAGATTAAAGGCAGAATTCAGAGCGAAAAAAGTCAGAATTCTGACTTTTTTCGCTCTGAATAATAATTAAAAAAAAACATATTGGACTTTAATTTAATTTTTTTTTTCCAATGGCCCTAATCCTCTTCCATAAATAAACCACCTTCTGCTGTTAAAATATATAAATATATGTAGGTGTTTTTAAGTGTCAAAATTTTAACCGCTGATCCAATGATTTTCTCTAAAAAGTGACAGAAAATGAAGATTCTTAGTTTTATTATTGGTGTTCTGTCATTTATAATCATATACTTATGTATCATAGAATTTTTTTGACACATAAAAAAACACCAGGTAATATTTAATATTATAATTGATGTCTGTAACTTTCTGAAGAAAGATTGGACATAAAGTATAGTTTGGAGCTGAAAACGTCTGAGTAACGTTAACAAACTTCACAATGTCACAAAAATTAAATGAATGATTGAATGGATGAATAAAAATAAATACATACATACATACATACATACATACATACATACAGAAATAAAACCCTGGTCTGGGAAATCATCCATTCACAGACTAAACAGCTGTGAAGAATAAAATAAAATAAAACAAATGAAAAAAAAAAGGCCTCATTTGATCAGAACAGAGAAAACAAGGGAAATAGATGAAAACACTGAAATCACAAAACAACACAACCTTAACAATAATAATAATAATAATAATAATAATAATAATGGTAAAAACAATAGAGGCAGTTAAAATACAAGTCAGCTGAATCAGATAAAATGAGTAAATCATGGTAAAAGATATGAATGAACTCATTTTAATCATTATCTGAGTAAAAAAAAAACCTAAATCAACGGAACCTTCGATGGAATTAAATCCTTTCAGTCTGTTCTGTATGAGCTCAGATTAAAATCAAGTAATTTTATGAACTTTATGGATAAATGTTGTGTCGTCAGAGTTGGAATCAAACTTTAAAACTAAAAATACTTTGAGTTTTGTTCATTTATCTGTTTATTTTTTATTTAAATGAACATTTCTCTTTCGTACCTAAAGACATTTGTTGTCACATGATCAACATGTTTATTATCCCATGATGCAACAGGTTTGTTTTTCTTTTACTGATGAAGCGTCAAACCCTCGTCTGACTGACCCATGTTTTGTATTGAGTCCTTTTTACACTTTTGTTTGTCAGTGTTTTGGCTGATTTTACCTCAAACTCAGTGATTCCATTTTAAAACCACTGTGTACAAATGCAGGTTAGTCTGCCTCTAGGTTTGTGGACTTTTCTTATTTTTAGTAAATCCTCATGAGTAATCTGATTTATTTTACTGTGTGAAATTAAAAACACATCACTGAGCCTCTTCATCAAACTAGTTTTTCACCAAATCTAAACAAAACCCAGATTTTAATTCTTAAAATGCTGTTATTTGAATATCATGCATTATTTTTCATCACCTCAGGATATTAAATGTTATTTTCTGATGATAACTCTGTCTTTATCTCCACATAACAGCAGGATGAACTCATCTGAACACAGTTATTTCTTCATCTTTGTAGATAACGTCTGTCAATAATAAGCTTGAATAAAAAACGACCAGTTTATTCATATTTTGCTCATGAGAATTCAGATACGAGCTCAAACATGTCATTTCTGTCCACGTTTTCAGATACAGATCATTAAAACATGGATTTAGTTTCTGTTTCTTGTTCAGAAACATCAGATGTGGATCTCCCCTCTTGTCTGTGTGAAGTGTTTTTTCTGGACCCGCCCGTCGCTGTGGTTGAAACCGACACATGGGACGTGGTTTCATTCACATCATCTGTTAAAACAGATTATCAGCTTCCATCATGGAACTGCAGAAAATAAACTACTGTCCATGTTCTGTCTGTTCAGTTTAGACCAGGGGGTGTCAAACATACGGCCCGTGGACCACCACCGGCCGCCAAAGGGTCCAGTCCGGTCCATGGGATGAATTTATGACATGGAAAAATTACACTGAAGATATTAACAAGTAGTTCCAGGCACAACAAGCCCCGCCCATCGCACGTATTGTAGCTTATTTTGGCATCGATCCAGTTGATTTTTTTTTTTTTTACTTTATTTAAATATCAATATACAACATTGTCAAACATTTAACAC
The DNA here is from genome assembly GCF_902148855.1 of Sphaeramia orbicularis. Lineage (NCBI taxonomy): Eukaryota > Metazoa > Chordata > Actinopteri > Kurtiformes > Apogonidae > Sphaeramia > Sphaeramia orbicularis. The sequence continues at coordinate 53,519,059 of NC_043967.1, read as the reverse complement.
AGAACACAATACATAAGAATACAGATACAAAAATAAAATACAATCATACAATCAGTATATGAACAGAAAACATTTTCATTAATTCATATACAAAAAATACATTTAAAAAATAAATAAATACATAAAAAATTTCATTAAATGTCAGAAGATACATTCAATAACCTGAAGCTGTTACATGTTATTTGAAAATAAGAACAAATGTCTGCAGTGTTTAGTTAATTTTTTCATCTTATTGGGAAAATATTTCATTCATAAGCAAAACTTTTCAGCCTCCAAACCAAGCTTTCCTCTTTTTTTAATTGAATTTCACTCACTTTATAAAGCATTAGCCCTTGTTAATAATAAAAAATGGGACATTTCTAGATAGTTATAAGTTATTTAATGCATCGATCCAGCTGATGTCATCATGTGTATACGTGTGATGATGTCATATTAATTACCTGTATATATGTGGCAAAACTGAAGGAAATTGAAACAAAATTGATGTTTTTATAGACATGTGAAACTCTGCTCATTATAAGTAAATGGAAGAAAAAAGATTTTAAAAATTCATAAAACATTTGAACTTTGACCTACTTTTCCCAAAATATAACCACATCTATTCTGGGTCACTGACAGTCTATAAACTTAATTTGGTATGAATTCAACCAATAGTTTTGGTGCTAAAGTGTAAACAAACAAACTGAACCAAAAACAAAACCCGAGGTTATAAATGATCTTCAAATCATTTTAGTTTAGGTTCCACATTCAGAACAATATGATCAGGTGGCTCAGACCAGTAAAATAATAACACAATAACCTATAAATAATGACATACGCATTAACACCTTTGTTTTAGTGTAAAAATTTTTTTTTTTTACATTAAAAGGGCACTGCATAGACGATGTACTTTCGTTTTAAGGTTCTGAAGGCCCTCTAGAAGCAGGATTCTGGAGGGTTAACCTTCTGGTGTCTGGGTGAGCATATCATACACATGATAAAAGCTCATAATATTTTTCAAAAGTTGTTGTAGGTCAGAATTCAAACTTTTTTTTTTTTTAATTTTAACTCAACCACTAAAATCATGACATTGTAAATGATGTTAAATGCCTACACTAACAAAATACACACTGACACATTTTAGCATTTAACATTTGACCTAGCACAAAAAAATTATAATATATACCAGTCAGTGTTGGTGTTAGTCATTGATATATGCCAGAATGAAAAAATGAAAATTAGAAATCCGATTTTTATGTAGTATTTTAAAAAAAAACTGATGTTTTTTGCAATTTTACTTTACAAACATGGTATTTAAAGGGTTAAAAATATGGCAGTTATTGAGTATTTGGTATTTTTGTTTATGGCTCAAGCTGGTGAAATTAAAAGAAAAAAAGAAAAAGAAGTTTAAAACAAACTGTATGAAGAACATGTTGACATTATTACTGTACTGTGCAGGTTCCACTTTTGGTGATTAGAAGGACTTCTATGGGCGGGACACCAGCGGGATAAACCTGTTTTTACATCCTGTTCAGGGTTTTTATTCATGGTGTGGTTATAACAATAATAATAATAATAATAATGATACATCACACTTATATAGTGCTTTTTTTGGACGCTCAAAGATGCTTCACAAACAAACAAAACAAAAGGTGAGTTTTCAGCAGTGATTTGAAGTTTTGTATTGAGTCTGAGTTCCTAGTGTTTAGTGGGAGTGAGTTCCGTAGGGCGGGGGCAGCTGCAGTAAAGGCTTGGTCCCCCAAGGTCTGGTATCTTACGAACATGGCATTTAAAGGGTTAAAAATATGGCAGTTATTGAGTATTTGGTGTATTGTGTTTGAAATACACTTCTCTGCTCCCGGAGCGTAAACTCCTTCTGTGACGCGTCCAGATCTTTTGAATGTGATGTGGTCCAGATGACCTGTGGTGGTCCTTCCAGGTGCTGATCTCCGAGGGCTGCGCCACCCAGGGCGACGACGCCGACCCCGCCCACGGAGGTAAACCCACCGCACCCTGACACTGGAACCCACAGGGGGGTTTCCTCCACCCTGACCTTCTGTGAACTCCTCCTCAGGTAAAGAGATCGACCTGAGTCCTGGTTCTCCTCTGGTCCTGACCCATAAGATCAGAGTGATCCCGACCGGGTCTGGATCTGGGTCCGGGTCTTGCGGCTGCGAGGCGGACTTCGCCGCCCTGAGGGAGCGTCTGGAGCGGTTGGAGAGGGAGGTGTCGTCGCTCAGGGAGAAATGTGGAGGAGCTGAGGGTGGATGCTGCACCTCCAAGGAGAGCAAAGGTAGGAAAAAAAAACACACCAGAAACAGCCAATGAAACACCTGAAGTTTCATCACATCACAGGGTGGAGATGCATGATGGGAAAAAAAACAAAACAAACAATAACCATGCATGAATTTTGAAAAAAAGGCTCTAAATTCTAATTTTTTTTTTTTTTTTTTGATTGACTTTATTACTCAAAATTAGGCTCAGGTTAAAATGCATTTTGAATTTTTTTAAAATATGGTTTTAATAACAAGATATTTAACCTCCTGAGACGCAGGAAAGTACAAGTTTTGGCTTTGTTTTTTTTTTTTTTTTTTTTTTTAATTAAATAATTGCCTATATTGGAATCATCATGATGCAACAGATTCTTCAGATGCATTTTTTTTTTTAATTTTATGGAATGGCCTTTGTGGTGGACAGTTTTTTTGTTTGTTTTTTGTATAAAGTTGTGAAACTCATGTCCAAACGAGGACAGAAAACCCATAGCTGGGTCTTAGGACGTTCACTTTATGAGATCACAGAGCAGTCCACGTTCTAAAACTAAGACGATCCTTTGGTTCACTGTGTTACTGAGGGTCTGTAGAGACTGCCCCCATGTGGTTTGGAGAATAGTGCCTTCATAACCTTTGGAAAGTGAGCTTCAACTTTGTGTCCACAGATGTGGACGTCATGCATGAAAGGGATAGACATTTTTATGAAATACTCCAACACAGAGGAAAGTTTACTTCACTAATGGTGTGAGCAGCAGAAATACAAATAAATACAAATAATGAATCAAATACATGGATGAGACCTGTTTGAACAGAATGTCTTCATTTACATGTGGATAAAACAACAGATGGACCTGGTTCAACAGTGAAACTGAGGAGGAGACGCATCATTTAAACATATGATAATCTGTCAACGTTTACACGACCGTAAAAATCTGATGACTGTCAGTAATTATGTCCACAAATGGACTTTCAGGGATGTAATGGTTTTACACCGAACGCTGCCGTTGGATCTCCTTGGTGTTTTGTCGATAACTCGGACAGATTTGGTTGGATGTCTTCTCCTTGATAACCAACATAGTGGACCCCTAGTGGAAGAGCCCTGTTCATTTCAGCTTCTCTATGAGTATTATAAGTCATCCACATGGGGGCGCTCTAGTTGAAAATCTGTTTTTTGGACCTAAATGAAGCAGTAATCGGCCATTGAGATCAAATTTGGTTCATATTGATCGTCTTCCAAATGTCCATGTTCCGTCTACCATCCAGAGTTCATCTGGAGTCATTTTCATTCTGTAGGTGGAGTTCTGAGGGTTATCTGTTATTGTCTTCAACTCACGTTGTTTCGTTTTTCATTTTATTCATTATTGTATCACATTTTGTTTGATTTTGTTACATTTGTCATTATTTTACTCAGTTTTTGTTTGGTTTTGTTCATTTCCTCATCATTTTATTAATTTTTTTTTAGTTTTGCTCATTTTATTCATTATTATATTCAATTTTTGTTTGGTTTTCCTCATTTTTTCCTTTATTTTACTCTGTTTTTGCTTGGTTTTGTTCATTTCTTCATTATTTTATTACATTTTTATTTAGTTTTGCTCATTTTTCATTATATATCACATTTTGTTTGATTTTGTTATATTTTTTATTATTTTACTCAGTTTTGTTTGGTTTTGTTAATTTTTTATCATTTTATTTAATTTTCATTTAGTTTTGCTCATTTTATTCATTATAATATTACTTTTTTTTGGTTTTTGGTCATTTTTTCATTATTTTACTCAATTTTTGTTTAGTTTTGTTAAGTTTAGTCATCATTATATTACAATTTTACTTAGTTTTGCTCATTTTGTTCATTATTATATTTAATTTTTGTTTGGGTTTTCCTCATTTTTTCATTATTTACCTCCGTTTTTGTTTGGTTTGGTTCATTTCTTCATTATTTGATTGAATTTTTGTTTGATTTTGTTAAGTTTTAGTTTTTATTCAACTTTTTTCTTTTTTTTTTTTTTAGTAAATATAGGAAGTTAAATGTAGGAAAATACATGATTTGCAGTGAAAAATACAAAATACGGAGGATAACATAATAAAAAATGGTGATAAATCACTTAAAAAAGGTTAAATAGACAGAAAAATTCATTTGCGAACTCCTACAAAAGTAGCAGAAACAGACAAACTGACATTTCACATCAATATTATTCTGACTTTCTGAAATCATTTTACTACTGTTTTATAGACAGACATGTGAATTTCTGTCTTATTTTCTTAAACATTGCTTTGTGGAAAAAGAAAAACACAAAAAGTAGCAGTAACTAATTAACCATCTGGTCTTTTTGTCTAATTCTAACGTAAACGTCTGGTCCTAGAATCACTTCTCTTCATCCTTTTTCTTCACTTCAGTCCTGACTAATACTGTTGGCAAAGTGTGGATTTAAATGCATCTGTTTCTCAAAAATAAAAGTTAAAAAAAAAAAAAAAATCACATCAGATAGTTTGACACTTCATTCATTCAGGTGTTTATGACTTTGACTTGGATATTTCGTGTTAGGTCTCACAGTTCCAATAGTGTTGCAATCGACTGATTTCAATAATTGACTCTTTCTTGGTGGAAGCTCGTGTTATTACGTCAGTCTTTAAAAATCCACTGTCATTCGACTTCTGCTTTGTTTCACTTCTGTCAAATAATTATGTCGCCAATTATCAGTTTTAAACAGTAACATGATATGTGAGTTTATACATGACGTCACTAAAACTATGTGAAAAGCAGAAAAGTCAGAGAAAACTATGGAAAACACTGAATAAGATGTAAAAGGAGGTTTAACCCTTCGGTGTCCCGCCCACAGAGGTCCTCTAACCAATAAAAACACATCATCTGCACAGTGGGGTGGTAACGTCAGAATGTTTTTCACACACTTTGTTTTTATTTTTATTTTTTTTGTATTTCATCAACTTGAGTCATAAACAAAAATACTCAATTACTGTCATATTTTTTAACCCTTTAAATTTCATGTTTGTGATGTAAACAAACCATAGTTTGTTCAAAGTTCATAGTTTTGGATGCAAAAAACACAAAAAAAGACTTTTTCACCCTCAATATCATGGAAATTGACATTTAAAAAAAAAACAAAAATTTTTGGTTGTTCAGAAGGACCACTAAAGACTCCAGTTTCAATGATTGTGTCAATGATTTAATGGATTTGGCTTTACAGGGTTAATTCTGACCTACAACAAACTGTGAAAAATAATATATTTTGTAACATGAAGTGTAAAATGTGCATAATTCACTCACCTGGATACCAAAGGGTTAAAGACCTGCAGTGGGATGAAAATGAACACAAAACATCAGAACAGTGTTTTTTTTTGTTGAAATGTAGATTTTTAGTTCAAAATGGACAAAACCACATGATTATTTGTGGTTTTAAATAATATGAAATGCTCAGTGTGCATAATATGCTCACCCAGATACCAGAGGGTTAAAGACATGTTTGATGGTAGAACGGTCAGTAAAAGTGTTGACATTTGGGGAGTTCATGGTGTATTTTTGTATGTTCGGTTCCACAGGAGAAATAAAGTAGATTATTTTAGTTCATTTGGGAAACTCTGCTGTAGGTCAAACACTGACTCAGAATAAAAACATCTGAACTGTCCCTCAAACGTTAAGTGAAACCGTCCAGTTTTATCAGTTTCGTCCACGTGACGCTGATAAACAGACGCTCGGTGGGAACTTGGCGGCGGCGGTGGGGTGGGGGGGGGGGGGGGGGTTAAAGGGTTCTGACCGATGTGGGTCCACTCCTTGGATCAGAACCATCCTCCAGA